>NC_090442.1:477215534-477515534 GCF_031143425.1 Pleurodeles waltl
CTTTTGTCTTGCTGTCTGGAATCAACACACAAAAAACATCTACCAGATGCACCTACAGTAGTCATGTGACCCAGGATACAGGCTGCGGGCACCAAATGGTAGGGTTAAGAAAATGGCAAGTTTCTAAAAGTAGCATTTCCAAAATTGTGACTTAAAATCAAACTTTACCATTGAAGAGGACTTTAAGTTACAATTGTTTTAGACACCAAAATCAATATTTCTACCTACTCCGACTTACAGAATTATCTCTTATTAAATGTAATACGTTAGCCCAGTGCTATCTTATGGGAGACATAGGCCTCCAGTAGTGGAATATCAATTTAGGAGCTTTTTACTACCAGCACATGTAAAACTTAAAATTACATGTACAGTTTATTGAAATGCACTGCACCCTGCCCACTGGGCTGTGTAGGGCCGACCGAAGGGGTGCCTTATGTGTATTAAAAAGGGAGATTTGGGCTTGGTAAGAGTTTTATATTGCCAGGTTGAAATGGCAGTTTACAACTTCACAAACAGTCCACAATGGCAGGCCTGAGACATGTTTAAAAGAGCTACATAAGTAGGTGGCACAATTAGTGCTTTAATTCCACTTGGAACATTTAATTGATAGAACCTGAGCACATGTAGTACCACTTTACTGAGATTTACAACTGAATTAAATGTGCCAATTGGGTGGAAACCAACCTTACTATCTTTAATTGCGATAGAATTGAGAGACGCAAACATTTTTGCTTTGTTTAGCAGTAGTAAAGCTCACAGAGTTCTAAGGCAAACAAAAACAAGATCAGCAGAAATGGATGGGGAAGGTAAAATGTTTGGGGGAAGACCACCATAAGGCTGTTAGGTCTAACACTGACTCATTGGGAGGACCTATTGGGACCAGTGGCACTATAGGGAAACATGCATTCCTGCATTCTACTTGTTTTTCTGATGACATTCAATCAAGCCTCACGGATAGGGCCTTTGATGGTACCCGACTTTACGGGTACAAGGCAGATTTTGCACTGAAGCTCTTCAAGGATAACAGGGCCATCACCTGCTTCCTTAGATTGTTGGGTACTGCATGCCAGCTGTTAGAAATGGAGTTTCTGGTTGGCTACATTATGACCAGGCAGAACCCACCACTTCAGTCGGGGGAAGAGAGTTATACACCCAAGATAACCCCTGCTCACCCCATTGGTAGCTTGGTCAGGTGTCCGGCTTATCCCAGAGGCAATGTGTAAAGCATTTGCACAACACACACACGCACACCAGTGACATAATAAATACACCACAAAAGAGACTCCACACAGAAATATATAAAAATATAGATGGTATATTGTACATCAAATATAGTCATGAAAATACTGTGCAAATGAGGCAAATACTGATGTAGTACTCATTATACTGACCAAATAATAATCGGTACTACATACATAGAAACATCAGGGCATAAAATGCAACAGTTGAGTTATAGCAGACACTATATGATTCACCAGGTTTCATTAGTACTCTGCATAGCATGAAGGACCTGAAAGGGTACTCATTATTCTGAATAAACAAGAGTCAAAAAACAATATGCATCCCAGTATCAGGGCACACAATGCATCAGTTTAGAGAGTAAGAACATGTGAATCATAAAGCATTTCCCTGTGAAAACACAGGCCACAATGCCCTTGTGCTTCTAACCGGCCAGTTAAGCTACCCAATACACCATGTAGGGCGCAAAAGCCTCTTGGTGCCTTTTACATGGACTCTGGGAATGCCTGTTCCCTGAAATAATGACACGGGAGCCCCGGTCAAGAACACACCTGTAATGTATTCATCGGACCCTGTGTCTCAAGAGCCCCGAGGTATGGCCAAAGCACACTGAGGGGGCACATCCGCTGGAAATCCATGTGGTGCAAGTTCGCCGCTGCAGCTGCGCATGAGCAAACAGGGCAGCTGCTGGGGTAGAGGGGATAACGTGATCTCTCTTGGTTCACCTCAGGAAATCTAAGGCCACCTTATGTCTCCCAACCGGCGTGGTGCCCCGAGTACTGCTGTGGGGATCGCTCGGGTTCGAAATGATTTAATTGAGGGTCCACCACTGCGGGCATGGGCCAAATAAAGCAGTTGTCTTCCTTGCACACACTAATATAGATCTCCTTTGTGCTGAGGTACGCATCTACTTAAGGTTTTACTGTTCCGCAGGGGCTTATTGCAGCTGATCTTCAGTGAGCGTGCCTCATAGTAGGAGGCACAGAGACCGCTCAAGCAGCGCTGGTGGGGAGGAGTGCAATGCCCCACTTGGAGTATGGTCAGGCCCCAGGAAATCCGAACTAAGGGCATCCCCTGCCACTGGTAGAGCAGTCACACTGGTCTCCTCCCTGGGATTTCCCTCATGGGAAGAGTCTCCATACAGGAGGGTTCAGACACTCAAGCTGAGAGGCCTTTGTGGCTCTTCTCACTGGGATTCGCACAGGCAGGCTCTCCTCAAGTCGGCACAGTGGCTTATGAAGCACTCAGTGTACACTTTGCCATTGGCCACAGAACAAACCTGCACTTAGGGTGAACAATAAAGCATTCAAGTGCTGAGAACACTGGTGGGGGCTCAAAGCAGGCAGGCCAGCAAATCAATGCTAGTGGACAAATAGCGGCTCCCCCTGGAAACACAGCCGTGCTTTAGTGAATCCAAGTCAGGGAGCTGCTGGCAGCAGGGCAACAAGCAGAAAAGCCATCCAGTGAGTATTTTATGCCACCCAGCAACAGCAGGTAGCAGAGCAACAGCAGTCCAGATGAACTCTTTGTGCAGTCCATCCGGCAGAGGTTCAGTCCCAGTTCCAAAAGTATTCTAAAAATAATGGGGTCAGAGCCCCTGTTCTTAAACCCTGGTGTCTTGCTTCTAGAAAGTGGGAGAAGTTTCCAGCAATGTCTGGCCAGTTCCAGGAGTTTGCCTACTCCCCTACTTTGACTCCAGACATCAGTAAGGGGCAAACAAGCCCTTTGTGTGAGGGCATGACACAGCCTATATGAGTGTAAAGTGTGAGCGTCCTATGCCTCTCCCAGCCCAGGAAAACCATCAGTATGTCTGATGAATGCAGATGTAAACCTGTCACACCTAACCCTCCCTGGTTGATGGCTGTCTGGACAGTATGCACAAAGTGGAGCTGTCACTCTGCCCAGGCGTGCATTGGGGTAGGGATGCAAAGCACTAGAGTTATAAGAGCAGATAAATGTGCACTTTTTTAAAAGTGGCATTTCCAAAAAAATAATAATGTAAAATCCAGTTACACCAGTAAGCAGGATCTCTCACTGCCATTCCAAACATGCCCACGCTACTCCTCATAGATCAGAAATTACAACTTAGACATATGTAAGGGAATTCCCAATGCAACCCTATGAGAACAGCAGCACTCACAGTAGTGAAAAAAAAATAGGCTGTTCATTACTACTAGAACATATAACACATCAAAATTTATGTCCTACCTTTTACAAACACAGCACCCTGCCAGAGTGCTATCAAGGGCCTACCTTAGGGATTAGTTAAGTGTAGTAAAAAGGGAGTTTAGGCCATGGTAAGTAGCTTGACTTGCCATGTCAATGTGATAGTAACAGGCAGTGGCAAGTCCTGAGACAAGTGTAAAAGGCTCCTTCTGTGGGTGGCACGATCAGTCCTGCTGCCCACTAGTAACACTTAATTTATAGGCCGTGGGTATATGGTATGCCATTTTACAAGGGAATTACAGGTAAATTGAATGAGCCAAACAGTTGTTAGCCAATTATACCACGTTTTAGAGGAGAGAGCACATGCACTTTAGCATTGATTAACAGTGGTAAAGCGCCCAAAGCCCTAAAGCTAGCAAAAAGAGAGTCAGAGAAATTGGAGGAGAAAGGCAAAAATTTGGGGATAAACCTGCAGAAAGGGTAATTTCCAACACCAGCCATCCTACCACTTTCAACCTGTCTGTGGTGCTGGTAGGGAGTTTCAGCATTTCCAGCAAATGCTACTGACCCAGCAGCCACCCCAGTCCTTTTATAGCTATAACCAGAGTCCCCATAGATCATACGAACAACTAAGCCAGCATGCAGTCCAGCCCTATACCCCTCCAGTTGTTGGAGCCTCCATGCCTCTTTGATGTGTCCATAGCAACGCACAGTCACACTGTTGGGGGGAAGGGATCCAGCACTTCCTACCAGGGCAGCCCACCATCACATCGGACAAGTGTGTGCTACAGATAGTTCAGCAGTGTTATGCCCACCTTTCCTGCATAACCCACCACCCTTGCCACCATCTTAATAATGGCTTCCAGAGGACCATCTGTGCAGAGTCTTTTGGTCATATGAGCCACAGAGAGGGTCCTAGCATCAGAAGTAGCATCTGGCTGTTGTTTTAGTTTCTGATGCCAAAAAAAGATGGAGGCCTATGTACCATACTGGATCTTCGCCTTCAATGCCTTCCTGAGAAAGGATGCATTTGAAATATTCACTGTGGCCCTGGTCCTGCCTGCCCTCATCACCGGAGACAGGATGATAATGATGGACTTGCAGGACATTTAATTCCACATTCTCATCCTGCAGGCCCACAGACACTATCTGCATCTGGTAAGCTAGGAGGTTTTCCAGTTTACCATGTTCCCTTTTGGCCTTACCGGCACCCCTCAGGTGTTACAAAAGTGATGGCGGTGGTCGCAGCTCACCTTCAGAGGTCAGGGGGTCCCAGTCTTCCCCTTCCTCGAAGACTGGCTGCTAAAGGCGGGCTTGCCCCAGGCTTTTGTCAACCACCTCCACACTAGAGCAGACCTCTTTGTTAGGGTATTATTGGGGTTCACTATGAACATTCTGAAGTCACTGCTGACTCCTTCACAGATGCTGTCTTGCTTTGGAGTCATTCTGGAAACTACAATGTTGCTCCTTTTCTCCAGGATGGAGAGTTCAGGACATGTGGGCAATGATCTTGATATTTCAGCTTAGTCCTGTATTTCAGTGAAGATGATGCTGAGGTTTTTGGGAATGATGACCATCTCTATCCTTCCAGTCAAGCACACCAGGTGGCATATGCAGGCTGTGCAATGGTATCTGAAGCCTTAGTGGGCACAGTAGTAGGGGGATCTCTAGGGAGCTAGTCCATATTTCACAGGAGGCTGTGAAAGATCTGCAGTGATGGCTACAGGACTGATCTCTGGTGGAGGCCCAGCTCCACCCTACCCTGTTGTGTTGGAGTTATGTGACATTTGATTAGCATTTCCTGCCATAATTCAAAGCTCATGTGTTCATAGGCAACACCACCGCCATGTGGTACTGCAACACGCGGAGTGGGGCAGTGGCCTCTGTGCCAGTAAACCCTGCACTCATGGTCGTGAATGGAACGTCAGTGCATTTACCTGAAGGTACAGCAACTGGCAGAATGTTGGAATGCCAGGGCAGACTAACTCATCTGGCAATGCCTTGTGGATTACAAATGGCAGTTACATCAGGAAGTGGGACATGGTTTCTTCCACGAACAGGGAGAACCTTGGCTTGATCTATTCTCCACCACCGGTAACTCGCAATGTCACCTCTGTATGTTGGAGGTTCCAGAGCGTCTCTCACTCTGAGATGCATTCTGCCTAAAGTGATACTCTGAACCACTTCCATCCGATACCTCTCTTGCCCCAGGTTCTGAGGAACATCTGGAACAGTGGGTCCCAAGTCATCCAAGTGGCTCTGGATTACGCATGGAGAGTATGGTATCCAGAAATCCTCGGTGTAAGGAAAGGCTCTTTTTTTCAGGCTCACTTTTGTCACCACTATATGCTAGATTTAGTGCTAATTTACTGACTCTGAACACTGAGGCACTAATGTTCAGTGCCCAGTGTATGTGCTTTGATCTCAAATGTATAGTGCAGCTGTCTAAAATCCCCTGGTCTTAGTTCTCTGGTGCAGAGATCCAGATTTTTTCCCCAACCGATCCTCACAGGGTGTAAGGAGACCAGCTTCATTGGCGCTTGGAGCAACCCACGGGTCATGGGCAGTGTTGTTGGTGCTTTTGGGCATTAGTGAGTTTCTCCTCCCAGTTGTCCATGGCTTCTGCCACCTTCACAGTCCCCGTGTCCAACAGCAAAATGCACTTTCTCTCCCTTGTGCAAACGTTTTTTAAATGTGGGTGGAAGGGTCTAGAAGCAAGCCACCCCTGGCCAATCCTAGAGTGCTACTTCACCTTTTCACCCCTGTCGTAACATCATGCTGGCACAGTCCCAAGATAGCACCATCCAGAAGTCACTGGTCACATCTCCTCTGGGGTGCCTCAGCTCTGCCCCTCACTGACATCGCTGCCAGGGTCTTTCCCACCAAACTTCAAAGAGGAGCCCCCTCCTATGTTGTCTCCAATTACCTGGGCTTCCTCCTTTGTTCAGCGGGCCTAACCAGTCCCCAGCCCTGGTACAGTGTGACAGCTAATTAACAGATGGAGATTTTCTTATCCATCCCTTCCTCCTCAAGAGCTGAGGGAAGCACTGTTAATTACTCTTTTTGTGTGAAGAAGCCTTTGTTCCCTCTGCTGGGGAGCAGAGTAATTAACTTGGCCCAACAAGGTGACAAAAGGCCTGGACTCTGATACTAAGACTGAGCTAGGGAAATATGAAGATTCGGGATGGCCAATACAGTATACATATATGATCTTGGTACCTTTGTATATGAACTGGGTGCGCACTTTCCACCCACTTTCATACCTCACTGGACTTTGTAGGTCTAAGGGAAGGGAAACTGCACTCTAAGGCAGATTTCCTCCTTTGTGTATAATAGTTGTCACTACAGACAAAAGAGTAAACCATACTGACTTTACCAATGAGTACTTACTAATAACTTGAGGCCCACCTCAGGCCAATATCTAACTCCACAGATTCCCCACTGGGCCAGGTTACTTGTGCACAGTTACCAGGGTGCGCACAACATGCAGCTTGTACACCAGCCAGCTAAGTGCCCATTACCCTAACTCTGTCGCAGCAGCCTTATCTTAAAAGCCAGAAACCGGAGATAAACATGCACAGTCCATTTGCCATGTGATTACCATAGCTGAGACACATGTTGCGAGACTCACCAACAGTAAAAAGTCCAAAATCAGGTGATCAAAAAAAACCAAAATCTGGACATACTAAATGGGTAGAGCCCATTTTGCATCTATATATATATATATATATATATATATATATATATATATATATATATATATATATATATATATATATATAATAATAATATCCTCAAAGAAGCAGACACAAAGTTAGAGACATGGTTTTATTTTCCTATTCAACACATTGCATATGTTCACCTCTATTCAATACACATCATTTCCAATATGTGGATTGTTATTCAAATTGTTTTGGCATGGGATTTTGCACTGAAAGGCTATACTTGCAGGACATAAACTATTTTATTTTATTCTAGGCAATTTATAGAGCACATGGCTACCCCAATGGCTATCAGCGCTAGAAAGAACCGAGCCGACTTCAGCCCCTCAGTGAAGTCATATTCCTGGCTTCACATAGTTACAAATAGCCATGCTTTTAACTTCTTCCTAAAACTTACTTTGTTTTTTATTTTGCAAATCCTATCTGGTTTCCTAGCTTTAGGGTCAGTGAGGAGAAAGAACAGCAGCCGCCCCTAGCTTTACCAATTTCTGAGATTGACAAACTCAGTGCACAGGCAGACCTTAAAGCCCTGGGAGGAGTACAGGGCTGTAGTAAAGACTGTATCAGTTGAGGGCATTTTTGGAACAGGCCTTAAGAGCAATACAGAGAGCCTTAAATTGTATTCTCTGCTCAGTATTTAACCAACGTATGAAAGGTCAAGGCACCAGACACTGATTGATGCCTAGGAACCTTTAAGAGAAGACAAACAATGGTGTTTTGCACTACCTGCTATTTTTTGATTACGTATCATGGAGAACCTAATTCGAAGGTATTTCCACAATCAAGGCAGGAGGGAATAAGTGCCTGTACAATTAGCCTTCTAGAGGAAAATGGTAGAAAATCTATTAATTTCTTGAGCGTTCAGAGCATGCTGTAACAATTTGCTGCAGCCTTTCTGGCCTGAGTGTTAGCAGTAAGTGAGTTGTCAAGCCAGATGCCTAGATGTTTTATGAAAATGTCTGGGGTGGGCTTCCTAAAGACTCTGACCAACGTAATAGTGACCAGCTGTTGACACGTCACTTCGGTTTTATCACTGTTGAGTTTAAGGTAGCAGTGGGTCATTCAATCAGCCACTTCTTTTAAGCAGGGTGGAAATAGGAATCCTTTATATTGTTCTCTGGGGTAAGCGACATAACTATTTGTGTGTCATCTGCATAATACCTAAGGTTTGGTCTAGTTCCACCAGGGGGCATACATAAACATTAAATAAGGTATAGGGCTTAAGGATGAACCCTGAGAGACTCCACATTTCAAGGGGAATACCTCAGAGTAGAAAAGGTTGTCACATACTTGAAAGGTCCTATTTTCTAAAAATATGAAGTCTAATGCAGAGTCACTTACTCCTGCGCTCCCCAGTCTCTGTATGAAATTTGGATGGAATACATTATCAAATGGTGAGCTTAAATCCAATAGTCCGACTGCTATGGAGCCCCCTTAAGCCAGAAGCATTTTAAGTTCTTCCACTACTAGAAGTAGAGCTGTTTTAGTACTATGTTGGGGTCTGAAGCCTGTCTGTGTGGGATGAAGAATATCATTGACTTTAAGAAATGACGTTGGGTGCTGATTCACATGCTTTTACAACAACCTTCCAGCACCTGTTAACATGGGGATTGGTCTGTAATTCTCCAGTAGTCGTGGATCTAAATTGGCATTTTTAATCGAGGTTTTACGACTGCATGTTTCAAGAGGGGATAGCGTACAATTCCACTCTTTAAGGAAATATTAAGCAGTTCTTGTAGTACGGGGAGGAGTTCCTCCATCCTTTGCGTTAGTACATACACTGGAGCTAGGTCAAGTAGAGATCCTGATATTTTTTTTTGATAAACAGTTTTTATTGTTTTTAAAGGGGAAAGGGGAGGGGAAGAAAGATACAAAGCAGAAGACACATGCACCATATGGAGTTCCATCTTCAACTCATCCTCAATATTAACAATCAACAACACTGCAGACCATAAAACAGACAACAGTTCAGGTCTTGTTACAACATTCCTTTCTGTGTTTTTCTTCTGGTCTATGTCAGTAATTCTAACCATCGTCGCCATATTTTCTCAAATTTCTGTGGGCCCTGCATTCATATACCAATTTTTCTTGGTTTGCACACCAATCAACCCCCCTTTTCCATTTCCAGAGTGATGGGCCCTCGGGGGAGTTCCAGGCAGCAGCAATATCTCTCTTGGCAACCAGCAAGGCTGTGGCAGCTAGAGCGCGCCTTGCGCGTGTTCCCCCCCATCTCCTCCATCACTCCTAGTAGGACTAATTTCACAGATTTCTGTACCTCTTGTCCGAGGGCCCCTCCCAGTTCGTGGATCACTTTGTCCCAATATTTCTGTATCACTTGGCAGGTCCATACCATGTGGAAAATGTTTGCTGGTTTGCTCGGGCATCGTGGGCACTTGGAAGAGGGGCGGAGTCCCACCCTGTGCAGTCTGGACGGTGTCAGATACGCTCCGTATAAATAATAGAATTGCACTACACAAAGTCTAGCCGACACCACCAGTACCTTTGGTGCCATCAAGGCCTCCCTCCATTCTGCCTCCTCCAGGGCCCCAACCCATGACTCCCATCTGGTCCTGATTGAGCTTAAGTTACCGGGGGCGTTGTTAATTAGCATTTTATAGATTTGAGAGATACCTTTCCCTTCCAGGTTCCCGATGAGCAATTTGGCTTCAAGTGGATTAAATTCTGGCATGGGCCCGCAGTGGGCAAGTGAACCCTCAGGGCATGTCTCAGTTGGAGGTATCTGATGAACTGTGTCTGATTTAGCTGAAAGTCTACCTGCAGGTCTTGAAATGATTTCATAGTTTCCCCTTTCCATACGTCTCCCACCAAGGAAATGCCCAGTAGGTCCCATTCTGCAAATCCTTCCAGTGCTGCCGGGACGCTTAACCATCTCCCCCTCCACAACGGGGTCTGAAGGGTGACAACAGCGTTCCAGTGGATGTACCGCACTGTGGCGCGCCATGCCAAAAAACCCACTCTAGTTATTTCTTCCATATCACAGGGAAGTGGTGATCCATATAGCATATCAAGAATACATGAGAAACCCAAAATCCCCAGTTCTATCCGGTAAGCTGGGTCGTCCCAACCCCCGGTGAACCAATTGTGGATCACAATCAATTGGGTGGCTAAATAATATAGGTAGGGATCCGAGGCACCCAGACCCCTCGTCATATACCCCCCTTCGGCAGTGTTGTGTCGCTACTCGGTGCCTGGCACCCCTCCAGAGGAACCGTCTTGTGATGCTTTCGAGATTTCTGAAACAGGAGTGCGGGATTGGGAGGGGAAAGTTCTGAAAGTTCTGAAATGTGTACTGTATAGGAGCCTTGGCAAGATCATCATCTTATATAGGGCCACTCGGCCCATCACATTTAGCGGTAGGGTTTGCCATCTCTGCAAGTCTGTTTTGACGCGTGTTAGCAATGGAGATAGGTTTTTGGCCCACGTCATTTCAGGTCGAAGGGACACCCAGATGCCCAGGTATTTAAAACTGAGCCTGCGTAGGGGTATTGTGTCTTGCCAGTCAAAGCAGTCGCGTGAACTCGCCAGTGGGATCAGAATTGATTTGGTGGAGTTCTTCCTGAGCCCTGATGCTTGTTCATATTGCCGTAGGAGGCAGAGACTTCTCGGGCCCGTTATACTGGGTTCCTCCATGTATAACAGGACGTCATCGCGTATAGCACTATCCTGTCTTCTCGTGAGGAGCCCCATTCCCAACCACGATATATTGGGTCTGTCCTGATCATCTGATCAATGGCCAGGGTGAATAGAAGAGGGGATAAGGACCATCCCTGCCTCGTGCCTCTGTGAACCTCAAAAGTAGAGGATAAGGCCCCGTTGACCTGTACGCAGGCCGTAGGGTTGGTGTATAACGCCTGGACCAGACCACGGCATCTCGGTCCCAGACCCACGCGTCGGAGCACCAAGAAAAGGAACCCCCAGTCAACTGAGTCAAAGGCCTTTTCGAAGTCAATAAGTTAAAGGGTGAGATCTCGGGGCAATCGGCCTCTCTCTGCCAGAGCCATATGTAGACGACAGATACAGTGTTGTGTACTGCGGGTTGCCATAAACCCACATTGGTCTGGGTGAATTAGTTGCGGTAGGACCCTCTTGAGACGAGCGGCGAGGATGGAGGCAAAATCTTTTATTTCGGTATTGATCATTGATATTGGCCTATAGTCCGCACAGTGTAGCGAGGGGGGTTGGGTTTTGGGGAGCAAGCTGAAAGTAGCTTGGTGAGGGCCTGGAGAGTTTTACTGATCAAGGAGGGAGGAGCATAGACACTGACTATGTTGATTGTGGCCCTTTTGACTTTGCCGGTGATGGCCACATAACGTTCCTATCTGTCTCTCCATATCTGGATGTGCGTCATAGGGAATGTACAGTGTAGTAATATGGCTACCCCCCACGATCCGTGCGAGAACCCTGCGTGATATATCCTATGAAACCCTCGGCGGGCCAAGAATCTCCTAGGAAATGTGTCTCCTGCAGCAGGAGTACTTCTGGTCGATATCTATGTATAAACGCGAATACTGCGGTACGTTTGATTTTGTCAAGGAGACCATTGATGTCCCACGAGATAACTTGTGTTGGGTGATTTTGAAAAAAAAATTCATGGTGGATATCACAACTTTTCATTATTAGGCCTAAAAACTCTGAAAAGCCTGTGCCTTGCCCCTGCCGCCGCGGACCGCATTTCCCCATTGTGTCGACTGTGTCTCTGTTTCCCCTGCTCTGTGTACTAACTAACAAGCATAAACATTGCACTAGCATAAAAACCATAACATTGGCTGCTGAAACTAGGCCTGAACTCCCTTGCCCCCCAACTCCCACCTCTCCCCATACTTACCCCCAGAAGCATCAGTCGCCCATATATAGCACCTCACTTCAAGAACTGGTGAGGTGGACCGTAGACTGGTAGGGCAGTGGTAGTGGTGGTGGACCCCTCCATAGTGTCAGATCAAGTATAGATACACAGTAAACAGTAATTAGTAAGAATTGGCATAGTGTTCGTCCTCCTGATAGTCTGTTTCTTTTCCAGTAATGTTCTCCTTTGTAGGATCACAAAACCGGGCTTTGGGATAAGTCTGTGTCTTCCAGTGGCCCTAGTTGGGACTGGGTCGCACTCTGTGGGCCTTGGCTCCCTGGAGTGTTTTCAGAGTTCTCTAATGGTCATGGGTTCTGCGGTTCCTCTCAGCGGGTCTCCAAAGGGGAATCTGAGTGGGATCCACGTCGCCCCCTTCGTCGCCGAGAGCGCATACGCTGGCGTCGGTCAGATTGCTGCCCCCCTTGGTGATTTAGCAGTGCCTTGGGCAGCAATCTTGACCCCTGCCTGTGTGTGCCCAGCGGGATCTCCTCTGTCAGCCAGGTCCATGCTGCGGCCGGCTGTTCAAAGAAGTAGGTCTTATTACTGTAGTCCACTCGGAGTCTTGCTGGAAACAGGAGGCGGTACTGAATGTCCATTGTTCTCAGTTTTTGTTTCACCTCAGTGAATGAGCGGCACTGCTGTTGGTCTTCATACGTGTAGTCAGGGAAAAGGAGGACCTTAGCCCCATTGCAGAAAAGGTCCCCTCTGGAGCGTGCTTCCTGCAGCACCGCATCTCTGTCCTTAAAATTGAAAAGGCAAATTATTACTGGCCTGGGCAGGGAGCCGGGCGGGTTTTGCCTGCAGTGAGCTGTGGGCTTGCTCGATCGCGAACCACGGCATGAGGCGGTCCTCCGGCATCCAGGTGCGGGACCAGTCCTCCAAGTATGTGGCCAGGGATGATTCCACAGTGGCTTCAGGGAGACCCACCATGCAAAGGTTGTTACATCTAGACAGGTTTTCGGCGTCTTCGGCTCTCCGGTGCAGCTCCGACATGCGAGTGGTCAGCGCTGAGACTTGGGCTTTGAGAGCGGTCACATCATCTTCCACATTGGAGATTCTGGATTCGGCTTCTGTAATTCAGCCCGTGGCATTGCGAAGATCTTGTCGGACCAGGGCCACGTCCACCCTAACTTCTCCTATCTTGGATTCGACAACCGCCTGGGAAGCCTGGATCGCCTGAAGGATTGCCGCTAGATCACCGGATGTCGTCCGTTGCTCGCCGCCTCCACTTGGGGCAGGGTCTTCTGTCCAAGACCCAGCTGCGCCCATGGTGAACTGGTCTATGCAAGTTTGTGCCATCGTTTGTTTTGCTGACTTATCTTTGCCCATGGTGTCTGGTCACAGTTCCAGCCCCACAAGAGCTGCAGCACCCGGATCAACAGCGCAGCCCGACGAGGCCGTCGCACATTAGTTTAGGGCCAGGAGTGAGTCCTTTTGGGGTCCAGTTTTATCTCCGCCGCGCTGTTCCATACACCGCGGATCAATCAAACAACTTCGAGGGCTCAGGAAAATTGCCGCCCTCTATTAGCCAGTTTATCTCCCCTCTGGTGGTTGGCTCACTCCAGGAGTTGCCCTTGTCTCTACCGGTGATCCAAATCGTCCCCGGGGTGACCTTAGGTCTCAGTTCCACGCCCAGCCTGGGGGCGATGGGGGATGGAGAGGAGACCAGAGGGGGGGGAAACGAAGAAGGCCAGTCCCCGCGATCAGCAGTCCGTCGTCCTCCAAGGCCAGGCCCCACCCCGGTAAGAGGAGGAGACGGGAAGATCACGAGGGTGTCTCCCTCCCGTCCAGTGGTACTGGCTCCATGTCTCGATTCCCGGGTGGTCGCCCCAGCCCACGGCTCACCTCTATTCAGTGTTGCCCAGTGGTTCGATCTCCAGCAGCGGCTCGGCTCTTTCTCTATCTTAGCAGGCCAATGGGCATGCGTTGATCACAGCGGCAACCTGGGCACCCCGGCGCCCCGCCACGAGGCGCTTATTTATAGCCCGGGTACAGGGCTCTGGCAGTTCCATATCGTCATTGTGTGGTCCGCGTCCGGGCCCCGGGCTAAGGAATCCTTTCCCCCTTCTCTCTCCCGTCCCCCCCGCCCTGGGGGGGGAAAGGGCGATGAGGCCGTAGGTTCCGGCCTCTCCTGGCTGATCTCTATCGCAGCGCGCCCCCAACCATGAGGCGCACCGCTCCGCTGTGTCAAAGTGCCGTGACAAGGCGCGTGGGCGTGCCCGAGCCGCTGCCGCACTCCAGTTCTCAGCAGTCCGCACCTCGACCCAGTCTTCTGACAGCCATCTTATTCAGTCTCCAGCGGCGGCTACACTTTCACCCATCTCAGCAGGCCAGTGGGCGTCCACCGGGTGCAGCGGCGCCCCAGCCGCCCCGCGGCAAGGCACTTATTTATGGCCTGGGTCCAGGGCCTCGGTATCTCCGGGCTGTTGTTTGGCCCGCGTCAGGGCCACAGGCTGGAGGAATCCCCTCTCCTCTCTCTCCTGTCCCCTCCGCTCCGGGGGGGGGGAAGGGGCGACGAGGCCGCAGGTTTCAGGCCCCCCCCGGGCCGATCTCAGTCACAGCGCGCCCCTGGTTGCGAGGCGCTCCGCTGCTGCACTGAAAAGCAGCTGCCAGGCGCACGGGTGCACCCAGGCTACCGCCGCGCCTCAGCCCCCCGCAGTCCGCGCCTCGGCCTCATCCTCCAGTTGCCATCCTAGTCGCTGGCGACCCGGCAGGAACCTGCTCATTTTCGGGCCAGGTGGGTAAGGAAGTTCACTATTTGTTCTCGGGTGGGGAAGCAGAGCCTCGGGAGAACAGCGACGGTGCTGATGGGAACGGATGGTGTTCCTTACAGGAGGCAGATGACGGAGGGGTCCAGAGCACTATGAAAGTGCGACCGCCATCTTGACGCCTTGGCCACGCCGCAGTGGTGATCCTGATTTTAACAGATCACATTAGGCCATTAGATCTTCTTCTCTAATGGGGTGAAAGATAAATGTGTTCCCTAGGAGGTTTAGATAGGCACAAAGTATCTGTCCATTTAATACCCCTGTTATTTCCAGACAGGTCTGAGTAGATATCAGTAAGTTTTTTTCAGAAAGAATTTAGCCAAATCATTACAACGGGCCATTGTTGGTGGCAGGAGGTAATTAGAGGGTAAATGATTAATAAGAGATATGACTATTTGAAAAAACATCTCTGGTTGAGTTTGAGGCCTTATCTATTCTAGATGCATGTTGGGCAGATTTAGCAATTTTGTTTTTAGAGTGACTTATCTTATTGCTTTCTTGTACTCAAACTTACTCTTAGCGTCATAGCATTGCCTCCATTTTTCCCATCCTTTTACACTCCTTTTTTTAGACCCAATAGAGGGTTAAACCAAGAAGCCCTTCCTTCCCGGTTAGCACATTTCTGAGTGGAGTGGTCTGATCCAGGGAAGTTGTGATCCATTTTGTAAATTTCTGTGTTGCGTTGGAGATATTATCTCCTAGTTCAGACCTGGTATTGCTAGTATAGAGTCCCATTTGATGGGGTCTAGTTTAGCCCAGCTATGGTCTGTCTTCATTGTCTGTGCAGGTGGGCTGCCATTAGCTTGACCTGTCAAAATGATCCTTATCAAATAGTGGTCTGACCAGATAACTGGAAGGGGTTTTAGGACGGACATGTTTGGGATATTGCTAAAAAAACAGGATTGAAGAGGTGTCTTTTCTTGTTCGTAGGGCAGTCCACCCGATGCGTAAGCTGTATGCTCACTAGAAAGGGTAGTAGATTGATGGCCCCACTGTTATTGGGATCATCAAAATGGATTTTCAAATCTCTCAATAGGGTGAAATTGGTTTTACTAAGAGCCAGACTAGCCAAAGAATCAGAGAAAGCATGAACTGGGCAATAGGACCCTGTGGTTGACAGATCACCGTCCCCAAGAATGTAAAGGTGGGAGTGAGATTTATCGAGAATTAGATACTTTCACAGTCTGGTAGCATTGCTGATTAGACGTTTAGCCTGGAGTTTTTAGAATTTAGCGAATGTTTTTTCTTTTTTTTCCAAGAATATAAATAACATTTCAGCATTGTATTGTATGAATATATACCTATATTCCCCCAAAACAGAACAAGTTTGCAGTATGGAATCATGTGCCTGAAGCGGCTGAATTATGACAGAAAGGAGCTGGAGAGGAGAAGAGAGACAAGCCAGCATGAAATAAAAGGTAAACATTGTGTCGTAAAATTATTCGTACAAACGGGTTTGCTGCTTAGTTGTGTGTATCCATTTTAGGTCCTCATTGTCTGTATTTTGGCAATCCCAATTTGGGCAGAGACAATAGTTTCTACCTCAATAGGGATTGGAAGATAAGAGGTAATACTGCAACATCTGGTTTATTTGCAGACATTTATTGCCGGTAAAAGCCTGCCAGAACATTGAATGAGTGAAAAACATGCAGAAACTGGTGGAGAAACACCGTTTTTCGTGGTAATTCCCTAATAATCCTGGTGAAACTCTTAACGGTGCAGCAAGAGAGCACTCAAAAATGACTGCACTCACGATGTTGTAAATTCCAGGTGAAGTATATCTGCACCTGAAGCGGTGTGAATCTTATCACCGAATTCCGATAATTCAGCGTCAAAAGAGAATGCAAAGGATTTAAAGAGGCATCAAAAGTCATCCCTATTCCAACTTCACTTTATCTAATTAAATACATTTAATCGATTTTCTGTCCAGTGAACTATGCAGCATTTTACACTATCTGGTATGTTTGTGGCATGTTTCTAGCTACAAGGATGTCCGAGCCATAATAACGAAATCTTCAGTTGGCATTACTTTAATCTCCAGAGAAAAATGTCCATGTAAGTAAAGCATGCAGACCATTTACTTATTATCTGAAGCAAATGGGGTTTCTTGATTTACTTAAACAATAAACAACTGAGAGTCTTTCTAATAAGCATCTGAGACTTTTTCTTGTTTAAAGAGTACAAGTATGCAGCTGTTTTGTTTGAAGAAAGTGAGTCAAGTAAGTCTTATGATTTTAATTGTAATTGTATTTATATAGCGCTTACTACCCTGGCAAGGCGTTGAAGCTTTTTTCAGTGAGTAGCACGTGCCCCCGGATCCTAAAGGTGGATTAGTAGGAGAAAATATAACTTGTTATTGGAAGTGGTGGGAGCGGTGGACATATGACCCTGTTAGTTTGATGAATAGGATAAAGGATGGATACATGACGGAAGAATTTAGAAAGGATTATTTGGAAGTTCATAGTAGTAAAAGAGGTTTAAGATGAGTGAAAGAGCCTGTTAGTAAATAGGATGTTGGATGGATAGACGAAAAGGGATGTTTGGGAGTTCATAGTAGTAAATGATGTTTGGATGAGCTAATGAGTAGGGGTAAGAGATATGATGAGTCATAGAGTTGTGATTTGATGAGGTTTGATGAGATTAGTTATTTTTTAATTCTATGCAGAGGGATACATGACCACACATAAGAGGTATACATACATAGACATTTTAATATGATATGCATATGGAATGGATATATACAATTGTACTGGATAGAGTCACATATGCGCGTGCATGGATCAATTTACAAACTCAGGCTTCCCATTTTTTCTGTTAAGGTTTTTTAAAATATTATTTATTATGTGTTCTTGTGTTCATATTTCTCCCCCAATATTGATGCACTTATAGATACAATTGCTACAATCACATTGTGACAGATATGTTGTTATTGTAGGAAAGTAAACTCATTTTCATACACTCATCATCCTATATGTTATTGATGCATTGGTCTATTTTTTATATATGGATATAATGATAAAGTTATACATATATGTATGTAATATTTTATTTATTTATGGTTTTTAAATATATTTATTTATTTTCACTTTCCTCTTGTAAGGATAACAAAATGTAGAGAGGTATGTCCATATCCATATCATTTTTTGATTTAGTTTTTTCCATCAAATATCTAGTAATAATAAAAGTCCCTCAATGCCCCGCCATGGCAGCAGCAACCAACAATTTATGCGTAGAAACCGAGGAAAGCACCGGGACTTGATCAAATTCCTCTTGATATATTCTGTTACCAACCCATGATTTGGGACCCTTACATTAGCTGCTTGCTCAATGCAATAGCAACAGGCACCCATGTACCCAACTTGTGGAAGGTGGCCGAAATAATAAAAAAAGGGGTGCAGGCAAAACCAGGGGAATTATCACCCCGTTAGCCTTATTGACTATATTCAGAAGACATATGGCAAACAGCTCTTGCCTAAATTATGGTAATGGATAAGGTCTAATGACGCATTATCACACTTTCAAACACGGTTTCAAACCCAATATCAGCACAATTGACCAGGTCCTTTGGTTTCTGACCCAAAAATGGAAAACTGTTGATATTGACCAGGGGTGGTTGTTCATTGCATTAGTAGATCTAGGAGCTGCGCTTGATATCGTCCTCAGGGCTAAACTTTGGAAGGTTCTTGGTAGCGCACGGGTTCCTGGTGGCTTACTATCACTGATCCAGCAATTGCACACTGAACAATTTGCAGGAGTTCTGTGGGGACTGGGAGCGGAGACCAATGGAGGTATCCTAGTTATGGGAGGAGTGAGTGTGCCAGGGTTGCATCCTGGTTCAAATGCTCTCCCTCTTATTTATGAATGAGGGTATTACTCCAATTATTCAGGTAAATCTAACAATAAACACAAGAAGTTGAAGCTGGATTCCACTCCCTCATGCCATGCACATTCACCTGAGCAGGCAGAGGTGGCAAAGTTGGCCGACTTAGGAGCTGATCCACCAACTTGAGCCGGCACAACCCGAGTTTTTGATCAAAATGTCACACCACATTAGATCGAAGAGTTCCACCAGGCCATGCTCTGGCTCTTCCAACCCTTTCCCACTTCCTCTGGTTTGCCTTTGGGCCCCAAGAAGCTATGTGGCCCTCGTTCTGGAAGGCCACTGGTGGGTTCACCTTCAGTGCGAGTCGGACCCTCCAAGCCTCTTTCACCTCCATGCTCCATTTCAAACTCTGTTTCTGGCCTGAGACACCTATGCCAGCCTTGGGTTCCTCTATGCTCAACACAACTACACTGAAAGAGGAAGAACCTTTCGTTCACTCAGACATCGAATCTGAGCAAGTCGTGCTTTGACTGATGTCACGCCCAAATCTGACTGAGGCGTTGCTTCCTTTATTGAATATCTCTACTCCTCAAACAAGGAAGCTTGCCTTGTGCTTCCTTTTTGGAGCAGATTCCTATGACTATGACTAGAGTGATGAATCCCCTCTGCCCTATAACAATGACAACTGGTATGATGACTTGCAGGAGGCTGGTGTTATCAACACCTCACCTAAGACAACCTTTTTTTTCTCCTCCTGGACCTACCAGAGGAATCCGCCTCCTGTGCTATGGTTATAAGTAGTGCAGCAGAAGTTCTTTACCTTCACATCCCCACCACAGAGGTCAAAACACATGTTCTGACTGAGGTCCTACAACTAAGACAGCCCTTTGCTGATCCTCTCCTCCCATTTAACCAGGCTTTGATAGACATTGTATTAGGGGCCTGGGCCAAACTTTTCTCTGCCCCTCCTCCCCCCAAGTTTCCAGGTGCCACCATACTGCTCCTCGCGACCCTCATCTCACAGCATCCTTCACCTGACAGCCTTTTTTAGTCAGGTCTCCACAGGACGGTCTAATTCAAACACATTTCTCTCCACTCCTCCTGCCTGAGAATCTAAACCTGTGGAAATGTTTGGTAAGAGAGTGTTTTTGTCAACCTTCTTCCTATCTTGGCTCAGGCATTTAAAAATTTTCATTTTGCAGTTGAGTTCACAATATGTTGTGGCTTGGGCACCACTGACTCCATCAGGTGAGTTATTCTGACCAATGCTGCCGCTCGATGCAATGCCTGACTGTGCTCTACTAGGTTCTCTAGTGACGTCCAGTCCTTATTAACGGACTTGCCCTTTGATGGGACACACCTGTTCAGGAGCAAGGCTGTCTCTATCCCCAGAGGTTTAAAGAAAGCAGGGTTACAGCTCTCTTTTTGGGCCTCTCCACCCCTTCGGGCCCCTGCACCAATTTTGCGGTTTTGGCACAGATACTCCTTACCACCAGTCTGTCCAACACCCTCAGGGGACCCAGCGACTTCAAGATTGTGGCCTAGGTGCGCACCACCAACACAGCCATGTTCAGCGAGCCGACTAGTCCTCAACCCTGCCTGCAGCCTCACCTGTCAAACTTCTTTAGTCTGCCCTTGAGGACTCATGGCCACCTGGTGGGAGGCAAAATCGATACTTCTTCCCAGGTTGCAGGAGACCAAGTCGGACAGGTGGATCCTGCAGATTGTTCACAGGGATATTCTCTCCCATTCCTTTTCCACCACACCTTCCACTGCAACCCTAACATCTGACAGAGGACCATCTCTCCATTTTGCAGCATGAAGTGCCAGCCATTTTGGCCAAAGGGGCTATCAAAATAATTCTGATGCCAGAAGTAGGATATGGTTGTTATTCCCACTACTTTCTGGTGCCCAAGAAGGATGGAGGCTTCTGGGCCTATATTAGATCTGCACCCCACCAATGACTTTCTCTGGAAGGAGAACTTCTGAATGCTCACCCTCGCCCAGGTCTTCTCTGCCATCGACCCTGGCAACAGGATGGTGGGGATGGACATGCCGGATACCTATTTCTATGTTCTCGTACAGCCGGCCCATCAGCACTTCCTATGTGACATAGTGGGACAGGATCATTTCCAGTTTGTTGTGCTCCTGTTTGGTCTCACCAGCGCCCCTTGGGCTGTTGAAGTTGTGCTTCCACCTGAAGTTGTCAGCCACTGCCAGACTACAGTGAACCTCATGTTATCTTTAGGGCTTACTGTCAATTTGCCAAAGTCACACTTGAGTCCCTTTGAGATACTCCCCTTCATCTGAGCCATTGTGCACACTATTTGGTTTCATGCCATTTCCTTGAGAAAGAGAGTTCAGGACATTCTGGCTGTGATTCTGATCTTTCAGCCTCTGTCCTGGATTTCAGTGAGGTTGACTTTGAAGCTGCTGGGACTGATGCGTTCTGCCTTGAGTGGACCCCAGGACTCCTGTATACCTTTCCAGATATCATTCGTGCCCCAGGTTCTTCAGAAGATTAGGCAGGCCAGGCCCAAGTCATCCTAGTGGCACCAGAATGGGCATGAAGAGCCTGGTATCTAGAACTCCCTTGGCTTGAGCATATGCCCTCCAAATAGACTGCTACTTTGGGACCCTACTGTTGTGACAACAGTGTAGGGTTCTGCACCTGGCCCTTTGCAATCTCCACCTTCATGCGTGGATATTGAGCGGCGACACTGAACACCTTTGACCTTCCTCCAGAGGTGGTTGATGTTACCTTGGTAGCTAAGCGTCCCTCCAAAAAACTGTATATGGCTGTCATTTGCACAAATTTGTGGTATGGTGCTGCATATGCCAGATTGACCTCCTTCAGTCCAAGTTATTTGATGTTCTGCTATTTGTTCTTTCTCTTGCTCAGCAAAGGCCTTGCTTTGGGTCTAGTTAAGGTTATCTTCAAGGACTACAGGCGTTTGTACAAATGCCAGATTAGCCCTTTCAGTAAAAAAAAATAAAAAGAATCACCAGTTGTGATGCAATTTTGAAAGTAATATGTTAGACTTGGTCCTCTCTGGAGGGTCACCCCTAAACCTTTAGCCTTCTCCATTCCTGTTTTACTGAATTTGTTTTTGGTGGTCTTAGAACTCTGTCCACTTTACAACTGCTAACTAGAGCTAAAGTGCTTGTGCTCACTCCCTAAAACAAGGTAAAATTGGATTACACCTGATTTGTATATTTAACTTACTTAAAAGTCCCTAGTAAAGTGGTATACCATATACCCTGGGCTGGTAAATTAAATGCTACTAGTGGGCCTGTTGCACTGATTGCGCCAACCACTTACGTAGCCCCCTAAAAGGTTGCATTTCAGCCTGTGAGCAGTTTTAAACTGCCAATTCAACTCCGCAAAGTAACCCTTTTTCCTAGGCCTAAAACAATTTTTTTTAATGCATATGTCACCCCTAAGGTAGGCCCTACACAGGCCATAGGGCACTTTGCATTGTATTTAAAAAGTTGGGCATATACTTTAGGTTTTACATGTCCTCGTGGGAAAAAACTATTAAGTTTGTTTTTTTTCTACTGAAAGACCTACCTCAGCCATTGGATAACATTTGGTTACCCATTGAATAAGTGATAACATTTTTTGGGGAGCAGGTACAAATGTCATGTTTGTTGTTTACAAATTGTAATTTAAAATCCTCTTTAGTGGTAAAGTCACACTTTAAGTCACAATTCTGAAAATTACACTTGTAAAAAGTTGGCATTTTCTTGTCCTAACCATTTGGTACTTGCCGCCTGTTTCCCTGGTCACATGACTAGGTGTATATGGGAGTTGACATTTTTGTATTCCTACCAGACAGCCACACAATAGAGGGACTGGGTATTGGCAGTTTGGGGGGGAGGGGAGTTGTGCTTAGTCCTATTTGCACTTCAAAGCCCCTTCCTCAGCTCACACACAAAGAACTTCACACTACCCTGTTGTGCCCCCAGAGGGGCTGGGACCAGGGCAGGGAGGAATGGTTGAGGAGAACTCACTGAGTTTCACTCTGTGGAATTCTGGGGAAGTGCATGAAAACTCTGCAAGATTCTGTGGATTGCCATGAACAGGCGGAAATCAACATGTCTGGTTGCTTGCATGGATTTTTAGTGCTATGAGCTCGTTATGTGCTGAAACATCAGCACAAACAGCACCACGTGGTGGGCCAGAGGGCACTGCTGTTTGAGTTGATTTTACTGCATCTTGAGCAGCAGCTGTCTCACCACAAACGGTTGAGACCACGATAGTTGGAAAAATCTCGCCATGTGTCCTTCTAGTGCCTAAAAGTCATGCTAATGAATGACAATATTAACTCAAGCTCATGCTTGGCAACTCAGCAGTGAGTCACATGTGAGAAAAAACTCTGCCACCCAGCAGTTAGTGGAATTTAGCCAGAACTCCATGTTACTAGCATAATGTGGAGTAGCCAAAGTTCCACCAACTCTGCCAGCGGAGGATAATTCATTGCTCACTCCTGCGGGCGGTAGGAAAATCCAGACACTTCTGTGGTGGAAAAAATACTAGAAGTTTCTTCCGCTTCAACGCTGACATGAAAATAGGACCCTAGTAGACCTACTCTTAAGTTCACTCCTGGACCTGTGAAAGGACTACCACAAGGCAGCTTGTTTCTGTGGCCTGCAGTGTACTTCAGAAGGACTGCTTTGAAACCACTTGAAGGACTGCTTTGCTGCCTTAAACCTGCTCTGATATCTGGAGTTATGCCATTCTGCTTGAGCCCTGCTATTTTCCCTGATCCCAGGACTTCCGGAAGTGACTTTAAGGGCTAGTTAGCCTCCTAATCAAAGCCTCAGGGACAGAAAATGCTCCAACCATCTTGAACCCACACCTGGACCCTGCCTGAGTGATTCCTAACCCTCCAAATGTTGCCCCTCCAATCCTAGACCTTTGGAAGTGGTGCTAAAAGTGCCAAGATAGCCCATGTCTAAAACTTTGACGTAGGAGCTTACACCAACAAAATGTCCAGCATTCTAAATACACTGCATTTTACCCTGTGGACTGGTAAAGGGCTAACCTTGATGTATTAAAAAGGAAGGTTTGGGCCGTGCAAAAAGTTTACTTTGCCAGGTCGAAATGCAGTTCAAAACTGCACACACAGGCTGCAATGGCTGACCTGGGACCTGTTTTAAAAGGCTGCTTACATCGGTGGCACAATCAGTGCTGTTGGCTCACTAGCAGCATTTCATTTACAGGCCCAGGTACCTATAGCACCTTTTTATGTAGATCTTACAGTCGTAATAAATGTGCCAATTGGTGTGAGCCAATTGTACCAAGTTTAAATGAGAGCACAATCACTTTAGAACGGTTGACCAGTGGTAAAGTGCACAGAATCGTAAGTGCAACAAATACGAATTGAGCAAAACAGGAGGAGTGAAGGCAACATGTTTAGTGGGTAACCCTGCAGGGAGAGCCAAGTCCATCAATCCCCAGTGGTCAAGTTGTTGGTCTTCTGTATACCTACTTCAGGGACTGATGGCTCCAAGGGGGTCCAGCTAACCAGAGGGAGACCTGGTTCCCAAAAGCCTCCCCTGATGATCTAGAGATTGCAGGATTGACCAGAAGTAACTTTCCCTAATAGGCCTGAATCTTTCACCTCAACGACCTACTTGGTGTCCTGGTCAACCATGAACTGTTGTTTCTCAGCGGTTCTTTACATTTTCTATGCAATTTTGCTTTACCATATTAAAAATACATATCTCTGGTTCCCTTTAACCTATTGTAATGATCTTAGTGTAGTTTTGGCAATACATTTTTTCCACGTTTCTCAATTTGTTTAAGAATTTTATAGTGTTGATTTCTTTACTTTAAAATTGTTTGTACTGTTTAAACTTGGCGAATACTATCTTCCCTGGGGATTGTCTACTACTTGTGCCATTGCTACTAGGAGTTGAGCACAGATCCTCATGGAACAATGCCTAGGTGGATTTAATAACCTGGTAATGTTAATTCCCTTGCAAATTAATAACGTAATTTTTGGCACAACCAATATTTAAATTTTTGACTTAGCCTTTTAGGCTCTCGATGAGACCATTGATCTTGGGGTAGTAAAGTGCCTTGTTCTAGACAATTCCATGCCAGCAAATCTACTGTCCATTTGAATACAAATTGTACATTATTGTCTCTCAGTAGAATCCTTGGGAACCTTTCTCTTGAGAAAACATCTCAAACTCCACCACAATACTCTTAGTTAGCTCCAGCATCAGCCTAAATTCTGGACAATAGTCCCACAATTCCAAAACAACTGTATTGGATGCCTTCACACCATTTATTCTGAAAGTAGGCCCCAACATTTCCCAATGTTCACAGGACAATTTCTGCTAACTAATTGTGGGTATTCCAGTCCTCCATACACTATTCAGGGCCCGATTTAGATATTGCTGGATGGGTTACTCTTTCACAACGGTGACGGATATCCAGTTTGCCGAAATCTAAATCCCACTTGATTTAATGGGATTTAGATTTCGGCAGACGGTTTAGCTGTCATTGTTGTGACAGAGTAACCTGTCAGCCAGTATCAAAATCAGGCCCTCAGTCTCCAAACATCATGACAACATCTGACCATCCTTTCAGCCTTTAAGTTTAAACTGCCAGTGACCAAATACGTGTCCTCTTGAATTCTGTGCTTAATCATAGTTATAGAGGTATGGTGACACAACCCTCAGTTAGGGCTGTTCGAATAAGGGCACGTTCGTTCTTTGGTGTTTAAGTTTGAGGTAGGGAAGGCTTGGCTGGTTGCCCTTCAAAACCTCGCTCCTTCCCTCATACTCTGTATATCATTGGGGTTGCTGTGTTCTGTAATCATAGTTATCCCCATATACTCTACATGTCCCTCTTCGATAGTTATGTCCCTCATACTCTGAGTAAATAGCAATGTCCCTCTGAAAATCATACTACTTTCTAACCAGTTTTCGTCTTGTTTAAAACACTCAGCTCATTTCTGTTCCAGAAGAGCAGCCCCTTCTTTTGCTTTGTGTAAAACACAGTCTTCTCCTCTCTGTTCTCTACTTAAGCTTCTTCTTGAGGTAGCTTGATAAACAATAAGCAACCAAATTACTAATCCTTGGGATACAATTTATCGCTAAAGTATGACCTGAATTTGTGCGATCCACCTTATTTGCACACTGTATCCAAATATTTTGAATTGAATATATTTTTCAGAGGTTTGCGATCTGCTTCTATGATGGAACATCATCCACCAGTCAGCCAATGAATGTCTCTTTCTGTATAAATGTACATCATTTCAGGCCCTCTTAGTAATCTTTATGCAAAAGCAATGGTGAGGGCTCTCTCCTCACTGTCCTGTGTCTAAACTGCTCCTATTCTGAATTAGCTGGCATTCCTTTTCTAAATAAAACCTCTAAACTAGGAACTCCCTCCAAATCATTTTCAGCCCCTGGAATTCTTACACTCTTTTGCCCGATCTGATTTTGTCCCTTCTAACCAATTGTCTCAGATGTATTTATATTTGTCTTTCAGTCTTCATGAGTTTCCAATAGTGCTTATAACACTTTCCATAGTTTTATCACATGAATTACCAATTCTATTCCCAAGCTAGCTAGTCTACACCTCCCTCTCTGAACCAAAATGTATCTAATTTTACCGTCATACATTTCTCTTTTATAATCTCTAAGATGACCAATCATCTTCAATCATATTCTTCTAGTACTCCTACATGTCACCAATATGTTTTGTTTCGGGAAAACAGTATGCCTGTACACATTTAGTAAGCTGGTGCTTACTTCTTTGAAATACAGACGGGATTGACCTGAGGTGAAATGTGATTACCTTAAACCTGACACCTTTTCCAGCATGATAAATGCCACAAGTTCAATGAATTTAGAGTGCAGCCTGACCTAATGATAGGTCAATGACAAATCCAATGTGCATCCAAGGTGTCGATGAGGCCCTATAAATCAGGTTTGACCACTTGCATGGGTTGTCTGCGGGCACATCCCAACCTGATAGCAAACCAGATATCATAATGAGAATCCTCTATTTTGATAAAAAAGAAGCCGTCATCAAAATCCCTAGGAAGAAGGGAGAACTTAACCTCAACATGTGTCCATTCCAGCTGTACGAGGACCTGTCTATGATCACCTTAAGGAAACACAGAGACTTCCACTCCATTAGTGACTTCCTACATAAACATCACATGGCATACCAATAGAGACATCCTTTCACACCCATTGTTCGGTGGAAAGGGAAACAATGAATCCTTCACTCACTTTCAGAAGCAAAACCACTTCTTGACCTCCCCACCGAGTCTGACGATCTGGGTACCACTCAGAAAAATGCGGCAAGAGCTTTGCCCTGAATGGCAGACCGAGCTAATCCATCCAAACTCCCAAGGAGTAAGCAGATCAACCAAAGAGGCTAAAGCCAATGTCATTTCACACCTGAAGAGACTGGGTGCAGCTCTCCTGATCAGGCCTCAAGCCCTCCAGTCATGGTTGGGGAACCAAAAATTGGACCATGACAACTTGACTTTATTCCTGAAATGGGATCAACAGGGATACAGGAAAGAGTTAAGGTGGGAGTAAGTACATTTCTACTGTGCAATGCCTCTCTTTCTTGAAATCCCACTTCCCATTTGTCCACTTCGTCATGATGTCCCTACCCACTAATTAATTCCTCATTAGGAGCTATGAGTGTACCTGAATACAACACTTAGGGATACCTAGGCTGGCGCTTTTCACCTTGTTTTCTTGTTGAAGAAAGGGAGGGTGGATACAAGTACACATTTCAGACTGATGATTTCCTATTTGTATAGTGACTCCTTTCAGGGATCAAAATTACCCAATTATTGGGACTATACACCCACTTAACCTTAGCTCCTTTAATGTGAAGGGACTACATTTTCCAAATAAGGCAACAGAAATAGAACTGTCTCTTAAACAATCACCCTGGCATTTTTACAAGAGACTCCCCTATTACAAAGGGATCAGTTTTGGATGCACCACGCGAGATACACACTCCAATTATGAGAGGGTAAAACTGCTCAGGTGGCAATATTATACAACGCACAAATAAGAATAGGCAACATTAGCATTATTAGAGATGAGGGGTCCTATGGTAAAGTTCAATTTCAAAAGCAAAGGTCTCTTTTTACACTCCTAAACTTTTATGCCCCAAATAGTGCGCAAGACACATTTCTGTGCAAGATACTAAAAAACTACATGATATCAGAAGGGAGATAATAGTGGGAGGTGACTTTAACCTAGCCGGGGATCCCAATAGGAATAGAAGCAAGAATATGTATTTGAGCTTGGGAGCAACGTCAGCACATCTTAAAGAGTAGATTACGGAATAAGGATTTGTAGATGCGTGGGGATACCCAAACCTCAACATGAAGGCTATTCCTTCTACTCCAACATGCATGGTGCATATTTTCACACTGATTATATATTCATTACTCACTCCATAATACACTCCCTGAAGTTTACACTGATATCAGAGATATCTCTATCTGACCATACTCACTTCGGTATTTCACATGGGTGGAGGGAGGGTCCGGAAGTGGTATCAGTCATTGGTGGTAGACTGCAGGCAGTGGATGAAAATGGACCCGGTAAATAGATATTTTATTGAATATTTTGCCCTCTACACTCTCCCCGATTTATCAACACACATGATTTGGGATGCTTTGTGATACAAATAGCACCATTGAGATCCAGCATGCCAAGAAGACAATGCTACTTGATAGAAAGCTCTCAGTACAGATGATATACCTTAAAGGACAACACTCTCAAGGCCCCCATAGATGTCTTAGAATTAAGGAACACAATGAAAGTCATGGAATTGTAAAATGCTTCCCTTTCTCCTGGGGGCATTAGCTTATCTTATTTAATTCATCCATAACTTTTACAGTCTTAACCTGAACCACGAGCAGAGCTGAACTTATGGTAATACCCAAGCCTGCACACTGTGAGTCATATAGGCCATTGCCCTTAATGCAGATGTAAAGTTATACATGAAAATCTTAACAATGTACTGGATTACTCTCCTGCCTAGGTTGATAGACTAATTTTGTTCATCCACAACAGACAGGAGACAGAGAATTTATAAAAACTAGCTAACTGGTTTAAAAAAGGCTGCAGATGGAATATCCCTTCTCTCATCTTTTCATGTGATGCTGAAAAAGCATTTGCTTGGGTTTGTTGTGCTTTACTGAGGAGGTGCTATACAAAATCAAATTAGGGCTAGTGATGAAGAGCGGGATCTTAGCAGGATTTAAAGCCAACACACACTCAGTTAGGATTAAAGGGCAGCACTTCCACATTTTCCTGTGTTCTCTGGAAACAAGCAGGGTTGCCTGCTATCCCCACTCCTTTTTGCCTTAGCTGTTCAATCTCAAGTTGTCAGATATCTCTATTTGGGGGTAATCACACAAGTACTGTTTCTTTGCTGAGAACCTACTCCTCAAGATGAACAATCCATTTGAGTCCCTCCCTGAAGTGCTGGTGCGCCTCAGTTGATTACATTTGCCTCAGACTTGAAAGTTAAACAAAAATCACACACACTGAACCTCACAATCCCACCCACGAGCCACAGTCCATTAGATACCTATGCCTTACCATGACACAGCATCTAGATGACTTGACCAAAGCCAACTGGCCTGAGCTTTGTAGGGAAATCCTAGAAAACATCAACCACTGGCAGCCCCTATATATCTCTTGCCTGGGAAGTATAAACATAGTTCAAATGAACGGACTTCCAAGGCTACTGTATCTCTTTTAAAATGCTCCAAGACCTGTCCCCATCAAGGATATTTGCTCCATACAGAAAAAGTATTGCATTTATCTGGGGAGGAAAAAGCCCGGCATTTCAAACTCACTCTTGAGCGAACGGGAGTTGGGGGAGGAGGTGGGTCTGGGCATAATCTATTGGGGTACTACCAGGCGGAACACCTATTCTGTATCTCTGAATATGGGAGGGAAAGTGAAAAGAAAGGTTCCACATGGACAGAGCTGTATCTTGTAGACCACTCTGGGACTTGGACACCCCAGTGACAATGGTCCATGATATTTTGGACCAACTGGCAGTCAAGACGGAACTTACAGCATTCCTCTCACCTAACACTCCAATCTCTTTAAACCTTGACTTTACACCTTCATATTTCCACAAATGGACAGCAGAGTCTTAACTGATATATTCCAAGGAGGTGTGAAAAAATCCTTTGAACAATCCAAGCAAGATTTCCAAGTAACTACGCCTCTAATATTGCCTGATGCAGCACTCTGTACTCTATCTACACAGTGCATCCACTGTTAGACCCCTCACCCCTTTATAAAAGCTTGTCCATAATTTTATGTGCTCTGAAGGCCTTATATCTGAAAATTAGCAAACCAACTCACAAATTTACTTTTCAGCTCTGATAGGAGTGTGACACTTAGACAGCTATATCTCATAAGCAATGGAGAGTCTTTGAAAAGAGATCCGTAATGTACATTGCAGCATCCTCCAGAAAGAATCTGCATAGAAGCAGATGTACCAATGGTACCCCGCACTTGTGCGGCTAGAGGCGTATGTTTCCCTCTACCTCAGCTGTTTTTTGGAGGTGCTGGTGGGCATGTACATCCATATATGGTAGTATTGTCAGGTGACACATATATTCTGGAAAAATATTTGGAGCACATCAAAGTCACATTAGGGCATTCCATTATTGTGGTTTAGAGAAGCCTTATAGTGGAGTTGAGATCAGAACATGTGCAGGGTGTAACATGAGCTGGCTGGGCCCTAACTAAACACATGACAGGAGTGGCAAAGCAGCTCATTGCCCTAAAATGGAAAAAAGGGCTTGACCTCGAATCCCCCTTTGGTTTACTGAACTATGCAGTACGTTTCTCTGGAACAAATAACGCATAGCATAACTGTTAGACCTTGCATCCTTGGCATAGTCTCCTCTGACTTTTTGTCCTTTGCTTCCTGTGTTTTGACTGCGTGCTGCACTATGTTGTTTATGGTTTTTGGTACTCTGGGCACTTTAATACTGCTCACCAGTGCTACATTACAAGTGCTCTCTGTGTAAACTGTATTTGTAATTGGCTGTTCCATGATTGCCATATTTGATTTACTAGTAAGTCCATAGTAAAGTGCACTAGAGGTGCCCAGGGCCTGTAAGTCAAATGCCACTACTGGGCCTGCAGGATTGAGTATGCCACTCACATGAGTAGCCCTGTACTCATGTCTCAGACCTGCCTCTGCAGTGTCTGTAGATGCAGTTTTAAACTGCCAATTCGACCTGGCAAGTGTACCCACTTGCCAGACCCAAACCTTCCCTTTTTGTACATGTATAGCACCCTTGAGGTAGGCCCTAGCTAGCTGCATAGGCATGGTGCAGTGTTTGTTAAAGGTAGGACATGTACTGATGTGTTTTACATGTCCTGACATTGAAATACTGCCACATTTAGTTTTCACTATTGCAAGGCCTATCCCTCTTATAGGTTAACATGGGGACTGCCATTAAATATCTTTTAAGTGCAGTTTCCCATTTGGAGCTCATAGAGATATAGAGTTTGGGGTCTCAGACCTCACAATTTAAAATACATATTTTGGTAAAGTTATTTGTTAGATGTCAGTTAGAAAATGCCACTTTTAGAAAGTGAGCATTTTCTTGGTTAGCCATTCTGTGCCTCTGCCTTCTTGTGTATTCCAGGTCTGGGTCAGACTGACAGTTGAGCTGTTAAGAATTCCCTCTAGACAGTGACACAAAGGGAGCTGGCGTGTAGCCTGCATATCCTAGAGTGGGTAGGGAGGAGCTGACACCTACACCTGAAAGGGCTGTGCCTGTCGTCACACAATGCAGTCTCCACCCCCCTGGTGTGTGTCTGGGGCCAGGCCTGGGCAAGGCAGGATCATGTCAACAAGAGAGACTCTTCTTTGAAGTTGGGGAACTTCATAGGCAGAAAGGGTTACAAGTATTGGACCCAAAACCCCAGACTTTAGATCACTTCAAGGATTCAAGAGGAACCTCTGCCAAGGAGAAGAGCTGGATAAGGAGTACTTTGCTGTGTGTGCTTTGCTGGGTTGGCCTGCAGTTGCTGCTTCTGCCTTAGAGGGGGCAAAAATTTGACTTTGCTGAGGATCCTGCTTGTGAAGCTTCTCCATGGGCTGGGACTGAGCATGTTCCCTGTTCTGAAGTCTCAGGGCCATCAAAGACTTCCTCTGCCAGAACCTGGACTCTCTTGCTGAGACTCCTACCCTGCCAAGTGGTGCCTAATCCAGTCCCTGGCCCTTGGTAAAAAAACAAGAAAAACCAAGTGCACCGACATCTGATGAGGCCTGAACTGACGCCGCTGTCGGATCCCGTGACGCCACCTGAAACTGAAGCAGTGTTTACCACTGGAGTGCAACGACCCTGACCGACCCCGCAGGCCCGATGCAGCCTCGCTGAAGTCCACGACTCTGTGAATCCCGAAGTGCTGTGTCACTGACATCCATGACACCCAACTCTGCTGCAGCGCTGGCGTCCTCGTGGCATGACTGCGACCCCGTGAGGTCGATGCACTGCACCTTAACCGCCGGTCATCGACCCCACTGAAAGAGTAAGGGACAGGCACCGCCTCATCTCCACAGCTCAGCAACAAGAACCCAACACCTCGCTCCTTTGCTTTGCAGCACTGGAGCAGATGCCGCACCGGATCCAGCGACGCCTCAATCCCCTACTCCGTACCCCGGCTTTTTTCCTCATTTTCACAAGGTACTGTACCTGAGGGTCTGTGTGACTATGTGACCGGCACCATTGGTGTTGCATTGTTGGGAACAACTGTCACGACGCAGTGATAACACCAGATTGAAGCATTGTGTTTCTACGCGCTATGTTGAAGTTTAATCTTTGAAAATTCATAACTTTGCTTGTGTATCTTATCATTCTGGTCTTATTTTACTCAGATAAATATTGGCTAGTTTTCTAAACTGTGTTAATTTGTTTTATGGTGTTTTCACTGTGTTACTGTGTGTGATTGTACAAATACTTTACACATTGCCTTTGAGATAAGCCTGACTGCTTGTGCCAAGCTACCAAGTGGGTAAGCAGGGGTTATCTTAGATGTGCAGCTCCGTTACTGACTAGAGTGAGGGTCCCTGCTTGGACAGACCCCATTTCTAACAATAACCCACTCAGAAAATAAATGAGTAGGCAAGTTGTAACCACTGATTCACTATCTTTCTTGACATGATTTACCCCCACGTTCAAACCCAGGTTGCAGGTACTGCTTCTTTTAGATTAACTGCCCTCTAAAAAGTTCGCTGACACACACAAAACTCTCTAGCATAGGACTCAGCGCACAATGGCCACACTCTCCCTTACTCAATATCCCACCACATTGGGTCACCCCTTTTCAACAGAAATACAAATGCACTCACAATATCTCACATGGTATAGGACATATTCCTCCTTTAATCCCTACTTTCTATTGGTCGTATTTGAGGATGGTGGATATTCACATATATTGATGTAAGGGCAATATTTTGAATAGTCTGTACTAAGTGACATAGGCCTGAAAAGCACAACCAAAGGCATGTTGAGCCCAACTTCAGCATGCCTGGATGTAGTGATGCTAAGTTTGTTTTAAAAAGATTTAACACAAAAAGTTGGACATATAGAAATTGGCATTGACAAGCCCCCAAAATTTTAATTCACAGAAGACTCAGGTTGTCCTATTAGGAAAACCAAATTACAGATTAAAATAATAATTCTACTATTTCAGGTTAGTTTTCAATTACTGAGACCTTTGTCTGGACCTAATAGATTAGTGATCTTATTACTTGTGGTGGACTACCAGGCACCCCAATATATAATTCACTGTCTTACAGAGATCATAACAGTTGAATCAAATACATTGAATAGTGAGCATTATTTGGCAACTTACCTAGAGATTCATGTGTGGAATGTTGTTCCTGCAGTGCATTTCCAACTCTCAACAGCTTCATCTGGAGGTACTCCAAAGTAACAAAACCTTTGTACCCAGTTAATTATCTGGAAGGTCAACATGACTCTTTATAGAAGGGCAAAGCCTTACATGACTACCAGGCAAGTGACACCATATGCAGTAATATGTTTCTGAGTGCAACCAAGATCAGAGAGAGCCTCAGGATCTCCTGATTGAATTCTTTGCTGCTAGATGATGGGACCATTTGTCCCCAGAAATTCAGAACCTATAAAACCTCATGAGCTTTAGCACGTCGTTCTAATCTACTTGTTTTTGTTCGAACATATTCTTTGATGTGGAGGGATTGAGACAGAACAGTTGTTGTTCATTTCAAAGCAGTGATTAATAATCTGAATAGAAGGTGGACCATTTGTGATCTCCAATGTGCATGTGCGCATACACTGATAAAGCTTTCCAACTCTCAAAGAGGTAGAACGCTTTAATATTATCAATCAGTTATTTCTGGAAAGGCTAGTTCCTTGGACATCACCAATTTATTAACCTGCTGCATGTGCTCAAACAATGCACAGCTCAGATCAGCAAATATGTTTATGGGTCTTCCCTAATTGTGCCTAACTTTTTCCCTATGCATTGACCAGGGATCTACACGTTAGGAACTGCCCTCTACACAGGCCAGATTGAGTTGCTAAAGCATTGCATTCCAAAAGGATCCCATCCTGAAAGAGGTCCCCCCATGTTGTAAGTCAGGCCTCTTCTCAATGTGAGAGGTCTCTCTGTAACTACCCCTTGTGGTTTTTAAATACTCAAAACAGGGATCAAAGGTATGAACAGGCCTTTAACTTTGTGACTTTCAGTGCGTGCATATAACACATCAGAGTTACCCAAAACAGGTAGGGGAAGGTAAACGTTATATGTATGGGTGACAAGCCCATAGAGCAGTTCCCTTTTAAAGTAGGGTGCCATTGCCTCAGTTTCAGCTAAATGACAACCTGCAAACCATCAGGAAATCCCTTGAAGCTGACCAGTATAAAAAATGGGAGTGGCTAGTCGTCCCTGCTTACTGGGAGTCGTAATTTAGCTAACAACATTCTCCGGCTCCTGGAGCTTCAAAGCAGTTTGCCATCAAGATAGTCATATACATCACTGAAAAGCTTCCTTGGGAGTGGCCATGGCAGATTTGTGAAATAATACAATGGGAAAGGTAGCATCACCATTTCTGAAGTGCCATCATACTGAAAACCATCAACGCCACCGTCCTCCAAAAGGCTACAAGAGATCCCAGAGCTGAACCCATTCTGATTAGGTTGCCATCCAATAAGTCTTTATCAGAATGGTAAATTGTAATCCCGAAATGAAGATAAGTGGCATTCTACTACTCAGTTACTCCTCTGACCTTCTCTAACTGGTGGTGTGCTCGATGACATGGGGAGTACACAGAATTTGAACCAATTAACTGTAAGTCCTGGGACTCATGATCGATATCCTTGACATGTAATAATAAATCATTACCATAAACACAGCATGGACGCTATCACTGAAGCTAATGCTCCACTCCCACATAGTCTGATCACAATGGGTTCCATGGCCCTAGGAAATAACATTGGAGATAGGAGATGATAAAATGATAGGAGCTGAATAACAAATTCCCACAGCTTTGAGTATGGTCAGTAAATAGAAGTCATTAAGATTTTTAATCTCTCATGTACCCTTGATATCTTGATCCTGAGTGTAACTTTTGTTATACTAGTTTAAACCAGTCAACGCCTTATACATGTACCTCCAATTTAGGGTATTGCATGCTTTTTTCAGCTCAAGGAGAAGGCAGGCAGAGTGGGGCCATCACAGGGAGGCTGAATCTCACAATACAAAGTCCATTCTAATAATTATTGAGGTGTTTTTACTGGGTATGAAACCATTCTGGTCCTTAAGGGTCAGGCCTGGTAATAGATCCACGAGTATTTTACCTAAAATCTTGCTCACTAATTTATATATCGCTGTGGTCTATATAATGTTAAATCTAGTGAGCTATATCCTGTTTAAGTATTAAGACTAATGGGACATTCCTTTTTGATGGGGGAAGATGCCCCACTTTGGCCTCAGTAGTAAAAATGCAAAGCTTGTCTGAGCTAATAGCTCTCTAAAAATATTCTTTCAGGAGGCTATTGGGCCTGAGGACTTTCTCTTTTCCCATGTCCTGCCATGTCCTGCAGCACCTCTTTAATTTCATCTTTGGGGATTTCCATTGCTTCCTCATCTCTGGGGTCACTTGAGATAGCTCTAAATTAGCTACAAAATGAGCAATCATTTCAGGCGGACAGCTATCTGATGGTCTGCATATCTTTAAGTATTACTCTTAAAAGGCAGCATGAATCTCAGTCTGGGGTTAAGTAGTGTGGCCTGGAGTTTCATGTGTAAAAGTTATAGGAATGTGCACCTGATCAATGCTCTGGTTACTTACCAGCACTCTTCATCACTCCCAGTCCAAGTCTTCCCTGATACAATCCTTACACGTGGGAGATCCCATCTCCTCCTCCCAGACATTATTCCCTAGCCAACTCAAAATACTTCCCTCAACATGACCATCGTTACCCAGGTGCCACTACAAAGGGGAAGTAGACATACCACACATTATGTAGTACCAAGCAAACCACAGAAAAAAAGAACCACATATGTTCAACCCCCCAAAAGATTGGAGGGGGGCAATCTCAGGATTGTAACAGGCAAGACCTGGATTTGGAGTAATGAAGATTACTGGTAAGTAACCGGAGCATTACCTCCATGTCTCTCTTCCCTGAACCAGCCCTTACGCGTGAGAAATACCTATGACAAACAGATTGATTATATGTCCATAAAAACAGCAAAACATCAGACTGTGAAGTACAAATGCAGAAAGAGTTTAATAAGAAAAACAGAATGAAAATTGACAGTAATAATAAATAAACAAAGTCATTACGACACTACAAACAACATATGATCTGCAAAAGAAGTAAAAAATCCCTCTCCTAACTGAACACGATAATGGGACAGAAAAGTATGAGGAGAGGACCACGCAGCTGCACAGCAAATGTCTTTCAATGAAGCCCCTTTAAAGGAAGCCCAAGAGGCAGCCACCCCCCTGGTAGGTACCTTGCACCTGGGTTGGAGACACCACACTCAGACAAATCATAGGCACACAAAATAGTAGATTTAATCCAATGAGAAAGGGAGGAAGTACAAGGACAAGAACTCCTATTTCCCATCCCAAAGGTAACAAACAGGGAGTCAGATTTCCAAAAAGAGGAGGTCCTACTCAAATTAATTGACAACGCCCTGTGAACATCAAGCGTGTGAAAACAACCCTCTTCATCTGAGAATGGATCAGGGAAAAACACAGGAAGTACAATATCCTGAGAACAGGGAAAAGAGGAAAGATCTTTAGACAAAAAGACCAAACTGGGGCTTAACACCACCTTATCTGGAAAAAAACGAATGAAAGGGGAGACAGAAAGCAAACCACCAATTTCACCAATCCTGCGCCCAGAACAAATAGCCACTAAAACACAACCATTTGTGCAGATACTTAAGGTCCACAGATTCCAGACACTTAAAGGGCACCTTAGTCAGACATTGAATGACTAATGGCAAATCCCAAGGAGGAATCAGAGAGCAAACAACTGGGCGCAGTAGAAACAAACTCCTTAACTGCCGGGAAACCAAAAGAGCAAGAGTTAATATCTCCTCACCCTGAACAGCCTGGATAGCCACAGACTGAACCGAATGGTGGAGACAGTCAAACCAAGGACAAAACCATCCCTCAAAAAATCCAAGACCTTGACAGGGTCACAACTGAGAGTCAACAACTGCCGGGAGAGACACCATTTCTCAAAGTTCCCCCAATGCCTATTGTAAGCCTTCCCAGAAGAAGGATGACAGGACTGCTGAATGGAGTCCGCCACTGCTGACGAACAACCCTGAGTGAACAACCTTAACCTTTCACAAGCCAAATCCCCCGGATTCAAATAGAGAGACCTCAGAGAAAGGGCCACGGGGAACAAGGGAGATGGCTGAAGGGACAAGGTCCAAGGAAGAGCCACTGCTATCTCTCAAAAAATGGGAAACCAAGGCCTCCTCGGGACCACTAAGAGGACCCAAGGCATGATCCTCCCAGGTCTTCTGAAGCACTCTCAGAATCCATGGAAAAGGAAGGAAGCAATACAAGAGACCGGGACGCCAGACTGAGAAGGCATCTATTGCCCACACCTCCCTGACTTAAGTCAGAGAGCAAAACTGAGGCAGAAGCAAGTTCTCCTTCGTGGCAAACAGATTCAACCATGGGAGGCTGAACCGCTGAGTGATGTCTTGAAAGCCAAGAGTAGAGAGACACAGGGAGATGGACGATGGGAAGGACCTGTTCTACTGATCGCCAATCCCATTTTCCTTCCCCGGAAGATAAACTGCCCAAATCTTCCTGACCAGCAGGTAAAGGGATGAAACCATCCCCTCTGCCTGTTGATATCGGCTCTGACAATCTAGTTGTCTGTATGAACACAAAGTGAATGCCCCTGTATCCGAGGATAGAACCAGAGTAGGGAAGCTCTTACTGCAGCCAATTCCTTCCAATTGGAGGAATTGAGGCCCATATTTAAACTCAGTTTGTGCTGAATTATCATCATTGTTCTTAACGCTAATTCAGCACAAACCTAACTCCATATTTATACTTTGGCACTAGACAAGTTATGGAGTTTACGTCATTTTCTAGATGTGGAAATCTACCTTGCGTCAATGAGATGCAAGGTAGGCGTTCCCATGCAGAAAACGACGGTATGGCACTTGTGCCATATTTTTCCCCCCATGCTAAAATCTAGCACAGGGAGGTGGGGCCTTAAACAATGGCGCTAAGCTTGTTTAGTGCCATTATTTAACACCTGGTTCAGGGTAGGTGTTAGGGGACCTGTGGGCCTTTTTCCATGGTTGGAGACCCTCACAAACCCCCACCCACACCAGGAAGAGACCTAAGTATGCGGGGATCCCATCCATGTAAGCAGAGTTGAGTATTTGTTTTTAAGTGCCATAGGAGGGCCTAACTTTGGTCCCCCTACATGGTGCTGTGTCCAATGGCCATGCCCAGAAGACATAAGTCCCCTGGGCATGGCCATTGGGCTGGGGGGCATGACTCCTGTCTTCACTAAGACATCAGTCATGTCAGTGAGGTTTTAACATAAAAAAATTACACTAGTCTTGGCAGAGGCATTTTTTGGCATCTGCCCGTACTAGCGTCATCCTCTGACGCTAAACCCTTTTCCCCCCTATGCCTCACCCAGCCCGGGTAGCATCCTTTGTTATATTGCTAGCCGGGCCTTACCTCCGGCTAGCCTCATACCATAAATATGACGCCCAGCTGGCGTCTTGGTATGGCGTTAGCCGGCGGTAAACTTTTTGACGCTGAACTGCATTAGTGCAGTTCAGCTTCAAAAAGTATAAATATGAGCCTGAGTGCCTCTAGGCTGGAGCACTGGCCCTGTGGTGTGAGGCCCCAAAAACTGCACCCCAGCCCTTCTTGCTGGCATCTGTGATGATAACCAGAGAAATGGGCTATTTTAACTGGAACCCCTTCTGCAAGTTGCCTTGAACCAACCACAACCACCAGTGCAACTCCACCCTGATCTGAGGAGAGACAGAAAACAAAGCCTTGAAGTCTTGGGGAGAGGGGATTCTACCTGCATAACAAATGGTGTACCAAGGAATACAGATATAAACAGCTCCAAGGTACAAGGGCCATAACTGAAGCCAACCACAGGCAGGCAGAAAGATTTGAAAGATGAGCCACAAGCCTGGTGGCCCTGTCTGGGAAAAGAAACATCACCTCCTGTCCATACAAAACAGAGCCCAGAGGAACTGGATCATCTTGCAGATTGGTCTTGGCAAGATTAAACAGGAATCCATGGCTCCTCAGAATGTGGCACACCTCCATGACATCGTCTTTGGCCTTGGAAAAAGAAGAGCAACTGATTAACCAGTCACCCAGATGTGGGTATACGTGGATACCAGCAGTATGCAAAATACCCACCAAGGGAGCCAAGAGCTTGGTACACACTCTTGGCGCTAAAGTTAACCCAAAGGGTAGGACTCAAAATTGGTAATGGTGGTCCCCAATTGCGAAACGTAGAAACTGCTGGTGCCCTAAGATAATCGGCACATGAAGGTAGGCATCCATCAAATCCAGAGAAACTCTCCCTTTCTTGGCAAAGGGAGCATGCTTTGCAAGGTTGTCATTTTGAAGGTTTGGTGCACCAAAAACCCAATCAAGGCCTTCAAGTCCAGAACCGGACAAAAGTCCCCTGAAGGCTTCTGCACAAGGAACAGAATTGAATAAAACCCCTGACCCCGTTCCGACTGTGGAACTGGGACAATAGCCGCCTTCTGTATTGATGACTGAAACCCCATCCAGCAGTGCCTGTCTTTTCACGGGGTCCCTGGGCAGCGGGGTAATCTTGAAAAATTCCACCGGAAAGTCTGTGAACTTCAAACGATAACTGTCGGACACCGCATGGACTGCCCAAGCATCTGAACCGGTGGACGCCCAAGTCTCTTTGAAGTGCCACAAATGCCACCCCACTGGAACATCCAGATGATATTCATGATTTTTGAGGCACAGTACCTGAGGAATCAGCGGCCGAGGGCTGGAACCAGGATTTATCAGAGTGAGGTGCCCTCCAGGCAGGACCTTTACCCCGAAAGGGCTGAACTGCCCCCCAGAGGAAGAAAAAGGACAGGCTCTTTTGTAGGTAAAACTGTAACCACTAGGAAACTATTTCACAGGAGCAATCAACTTCTTTTTCTCTGCAGTCTTTTTAACCATATTTTCCAATTGCTGCCCAAACAAATTGATGTCATAAAAAGGAAATTTCAGCAAAGCAGCTTTCTGTGAATCATCGCCCTCCCACCCCCTCATGTACACATCAACAAGTAATGGCGGGCCGAAACAGCAGCCCCTGAGGCCACCGCCGGGGAACACAAAGGCCCTCATTCTGACCCTGGCGGTCGGTGATAAAGCGGCGGCCAACCCGCCAACAGGCCGGCGGTCCAAAATATGCAATTCTGACCCTGGCGGGAACCGCCAACACAGCCCGCCGCATTAACACTCCGCCCGCCACGGCGGAACAAACAAACAGCGCGGCGGTCCCCGCCAACAGCCAGGCGGCAGACAATGTACCGCCCACCCTATCACGACCCACCAATCCGCCACCTTTTCCGGGGCGGGAGCACCGCCGATAAAAACACGGCGGAAACAGACTACGAACGGGAAAACGCTCACCTCCACATACTCCACGCGAGATTCCGGCAGTATGGAACCCGAGTTGCAGGTCATCCCCGCACTCCTATACCTGCTCCTGTACCAGGAGCACGCCCGGCGGCGCGGAAGACATCGGTGAGTACTGCACCTACGACACAGGGGAGGGAAAAGATTACCGGCACACACCCACCCACCCACACCCACTACAACACACACATCAATGCATTCCCACAGATCACTGTCACAACCCACAAACCCCCCCCTCCGAAATAATGCAAAGACCAAAAGAAGAGATCTTAAACGGGCAGATATATTGAAAAATGGACAGCAGTAATCCCAATAAATAAATAAACTATGTACAAAATATATACAGCTACTAAATGTAGTCCAACCACTGTCCGTGGACCACAGGGGTCCTGAGCAAAGGGGCAAGGCCCAGTCCCACGACAAGAACTCCACGGACAGAACACTGCAGGGGCATCAGAAAGAAAAAAGGACAGGCACCTCAGGGGGAAGGGAAGGGGGGGCACCTCAGCCACTTGAGTACACGACGCCAGATCCACGAGGGGACTCCATGACCACTGGCCCATCCTGGGGAGAGCAAAGCCACAGTCCATACAGTGGGTGGCCTGCCCACTGGGCCATCCTGGGGAGAGCAAAGCCACAGTCCAAACAGTCCATACAGTGGGTGGCCTGCCCACTGGGCCATCCTGGGGAGAGCAAAGCCACAGTCCAAACAGTCCATACAGTGGGTGGCCTGCCCACTGGGCCATCCTGGGGAGTGCAAAGCCACAGTCCAAACAGTCCATACAGTGGGTGGCCTGCCCACTGGGCCATCCTGGGGAGAGCAAAGCCACAGTCCATACAGTCCATACAGTGGGTGGCCTGCCCACTGGGCCATCCTGGGGAGTGCAAAGCCACAGTCCAAACAGTCCATAACAGACTCCACTGCCACTGGAGGAGGCATGTTGGCCAGAGGACATCCTGCAGCCCTGCCCGAGACAGATCCTGCCCTGCCACGTCTGCCAAAGGGCCAGCGGTTCCTGCCTGGAAGGGCCCAGTTCAGCGGTTCTTGCCTTGAAGGGCCCAGTTCAGCGGTTCTTGAGACGGCGGTCCCCAGCGGAGCGGTGCTGGAGACGGCGGGGCCCAGTTCAGCGGTTCTTGCCTTGAAGGGCCCAGTTCAGCGGTTCTTGCCTTGAAGGGCCCAGTTCAGCGGTTCTTGAGACGGCGGTCCCCAGCGGAGCGGTGCTGTAGACGGCGGGGCCCAGTTCAGCGGTTCTTGCCTTGAAGGGCCCAGTTCAGCGGTTCTTGCCTTGAAGGGCCCAGTTCAGCGGTTCTTGAGACGGCGGTCCCCAGCGGAGCGGTGCTGTAGACGGCGGGGCCCAGTTCAGCGGTTCTTGCCTTGAAGGGCCCAGTTCAGCGGTTCTTGAGACGGCGGTCCCCAGCGGAGCGGTGCTGTAGACGGCGGGGCCCAGTTCAGCGGTTCTTGCCTTGAAGGGCCCAGTTCAGCGGTTCTTGCCTTGAAGGGCCCAGTTCAGCGGTTCTTGCCTTGAAGGGCCCAGTTCAGCGGTTCTTGAGACGGCGGTCCCCAGCGGAGCGGTGCTGTAGACGGCGGGGCCCAGTTCAGCGGTTCTTGCCTTGAAGGGCCCAGTTCAGCGGTTCTTGAGACGGCGGTCCCCAGCGGAGCGGTGCTGTAGACGGCGGGGCCCAGTTCAGCGGTTCTTGCCTTGAAGGGCCCAGTTCAGCGGTTCTTGCCTTGAAGGGCCCAGTTCAGCGGTTCTTGCCTTGAAGGGCCCAGTTCAGCGGTTCTTGAGACGGCGGTCCCCAGCGGAGCGGTGCTGTAGACGGCGGGGCCCAGTTCAGCGGTTCTTGCCTTGAAGGGCCCAGTTCAGCGGTTCTTGAGACGGCGGTCCCCAGCGGAGCGGTGCTGGAGACGGCGGACATTCTATGGCCAACTGCTCATTGCCTGGTGGTGCCCTCCTGGGCAGCGGGGATGGTGCTCCTTCAATGCCCACCTGGGCTGTGGGTGGTGGGGCCCTCCTGGCCAGCTGGGCTGGGTCCTCCCTGGGCAGCGGCTATGGGGGTGGTGGGCTCTCCCGGGGCAGCTGTGCCGGTTCCTCCCGGGGCAGCGGCTATGGGGGTTGCGGGCTCCTCCTGGGCAGCTGTGACGGGTCCTCCATGGGCAGCAGGCCTGCTGCCTGACTTCTCCGCCTTGCTGCCCTTGCCCTCCTTAGTCGGGAGTCTGTGGCCCTTTCCTCCCTTTGGAGCTGTGGCTGTTGACGGTGGCTGGCTAGTGTCCTGGGGGGATATCGAATCCGGGCTCCGGCGGTGGCCCTTCCGCCTTCTGCTCCTCTTCCCAGGGGGTGGGCTGGCTGTCCCCTTGCTGCTGGGCGAAGATCCAGACCTTACGGGCTGGTGGACTCCAATACCCCTGCACCCTTGTCAAGGGGGCTGCAGGGCTGGTGGTGGCTGAGGTGCTCTTTTTACCCCGACGAGAAGGAGGGGGGGGCTCAGGGTCAGGAAAGAAGGTAGCAGTAGAGAGATAGATTTTCTTGGGACAATGGATAGTGGTAGGTACAGTGGGTATGGGAGTGGAGGGAGAGGATGTGGTTGTAGGCGAGACAAGTTTGCTGTCTTTGGGTGCAGGTGCAGGAGCGGGAGGCTGTCGTGAGGTGGATGGCTGTTGGGTGGGTGGGTGGCTGCGTTTGTGTGGTGTGGAAGAGGGGGTGACAGACACAGTGGGAGAGGACACAGGGGACGTGTAAATGGCAGTGGGGGTGGTGACTGCACGTGTGCGGACTGTAGTGGAGGGTATGCTGGTGATGGAAACACTGGCTGATGGTGAGGTGAATGGAGGTGTGAGTGTAGACGTCACAGGGAGGGAGGAGGGAGACGAGGAGGTGGGGGTCACAGAGGTGGTAGTGACTGTTGGCATGTCTGCATCGGAATGTTGCTTGTGTGAATGTCTGCGTGATCTGTGGTGCTTATGTTTGGATGAGCTGCTCTTGGGTGTTGAGGTGTGTGCAGGCTGGTCTGATGGTGTGGGTGGGACAGGCAGAGGAACAGGAGACTGGGAGGAGGGAGTTAGTAGAGGGAGGCAGGAGACAGGGACAATGGCTGCCGTCAGTGCTGAGGCCAGAGCCTGGAACGATCGCTGATGGGCAGCCTGACCCGAATGAATGCCCTCCAGGTACGCATTGCTGCAATGAACCTCCCTCTCCACCCCCTGGATGGCATTCAAAAGGGTAGTCTGCCCAACAATGAGCGTTCGGAGGAGGTCAATGACCTCCTCACTGAGGGCAGCGGGGGTAACAGGGGCAGGGCCTGAGGTGCCTGGGGCGAAGGAGATGCCCGGCTTCCTGGCAGAGCGGGCACGGGGCGAACGCTGAGGGGCTGCTGGGAGGGCGGAGATGGTGCGCTGGGTGGCGGCTGTACCTGTAATGGCGGGGGGCACGGATGGTGCCACCCCCGCAAGGGAGCTCCCTTCCGAGGACGTGTCCGTGTCGCTGCAGGGTCCAGTCGTCCCCATTGTGGAGCTCCCCTCGCCCTCCGTCTCACTGGTCCAGTCAGACTCTGTGGCATGGCCCTCCTGGGCCATGTGAGATGCAGCTCCCTCCTGCCCCGATGCCACTTCTCCTCCGCCTGATGATGCTGATGCACACAAGCACAGAAAGACAAACAAAAAGGGGGGGGGGGGGAGAGAAATAAAGAGATTTTGAGTACATGGATCACCGGTACAGTTAGCGGACATGACAGACACAGATGCCCCCTGCACTAAGTTGCGCACTTGGGGTCCGCTACGCATTCCGTGGAACATGCCCTACACGCCTAGAGTTGACAACTGCACCCATGGATGACACGGCCCAGGGATGGCTGTACTGACACACTACTGAGGGTGGTGGCTGGGGACACAGGGGCTTACGGGGGTGCCCAGCCTACAGATATCGCCCTGGCCTAGGGGGACCCCCAGCCCTCCTCCCCCACCCAGACACCTCCACTGCGCGACAACAGAGTAGATAATGCTTGTACTCACCCCCTTGTGTCTGCTGTGCTGCCCTCACGCGCCCATCCAAATCAGGGTAGGCCACCGCCAGGATCCGGAACATCAGGGGGGTCAGTTGACGGCAGGCACCCCGCCTACGTTGGGAGGCCATCCCCAGCAGAGACTCGGCGGTCTTCTTGGTCCCGCGGCGGATGTCCTCCCACCTCTTGCGGCAGTGGGTGCCCCGTCGATGGTGGACCCCCAGGGTCCGGACTTCCTTGGCGATGACACGCCAAATCCCGATCTTCTCATGGGCGCGGACCTATGTGACACGTACAGGGAGGGAGAAATACCACGTTCAAGTTTGTCTGCATTTTCGTTGCCAGTGGCCCGACGCCCCCCATCCCCGCCAGGCCCCCCGCCAGGCCCCCCGCCAGGCCCAACATGCCCCCCATCCCCGCCAGGCCCCCCTCCAGGCCCCCCGCCAGCCCCAACATGCCCCACATCCCCGCCAGGCCCCCCGCCAGGCCCACCGCCAGGCCCCCCGCAAGCCCCAACATGCCCCCCATCCCCGAAAGGCCCCCCTCCAGGCCCCCCGCCAGGCCCAACATGCCCCCCATCCCCGCCAGGCCCCCCGCCAGGCCCCTGCCAGGCCCAACATGCCCCCCATCCCCGCCAGGCCCCCCGCCAGCCCCAACATGCCCCCCATCCCCCCCGCAAGGCCCCCCGCCAGCCCCAACATGCCCCCCATCCCCGCCAGGCCCCCCTCCAGGCCCCCCGCCAGGCCCAACATGCCCCCCATCCCCGCCACGCCCCCCGCCAGGCCCCCCGCCAGCCCCAACATGCCCCCCATCCCCGCCAGGCCCCCAAGCCAGCCAGTGGCCCCAAATCCATATTGAATTAAACTCACTTGTTGGTCTGGAGGACCGTAGAGTAGCGCATACTGGGGGAGGACCCCATCCACAAGTTTCTCCAACTCCTCTCCAGTGAAGGCAGGGGCCCTTTCCCCAGTCGCAGCAGCCATTGTCCCTTCCAGACCGAGGTCACAGCAACACTTGCAGTATAGGTCCTCTCCTGTGAAAGTTCAAGTCGCAAGTGGATAAGTAGATAGAAAATGGCGGTCACGTCCGCGGCGGTGCGTACCGCGGCGGTGCGTACCGCCACCGCCGGCGCCCTTCGCCATTGGCTCCTGAAACCCATAGGCTTCAATGCTAACCAATGCGGCTTCGCGCCGCGGTCTTCGACCGCCGACCGCCGCGGTGTGCCACGCCAGCGCATTGACCTCACATCCCATTGTCACACTTCACAGGTCAGGCAGCCGCCATTTCGAGGGTCCACATGGCTCAATTTCAACTGCGTCACACAGGCCTAGGCCTTGCATAGCCACTCAGACACGCCATTCACTGCATAGAGAATCGTTTACTGTGCAAGCTGTGAGTACGTACCTGTGGGTTGCTTGACTGTGTGCTCCATGTTGTCCTTCCTAGGCACCGTCCGCTGGGTTTGGCGAGGAGACGGATGAATCCTCGCGTGTACCGACCGCTGGTGGACCTGTCGACAATGGAAGAACGCCACATTATCCTGACCTACCGGCTTGACCGTGCCACTATACATGAACTGTGTGCCCAGCTGGAGCTCGACCTGATGTCCCCCATCCGCCAACCCACAGGGATTCCCCCTCTGGTGCAGGTCCTGTCAGTACTCCATTTCTTGGCAAGTGGGTCATTTCAGACAACAGTGGGAATTGCTTCTGGGATGTCTCAGCCCATGTTTTCGAAGGTGTTATCCAGAGTGTTGTCTGCCCTGATGAAATACGTGAGGAGCTACATCATTTTCCCTGAGGTGGGCGAATTGGCTACAGTGAAGGGTGATTTCTACGCCCTTGGACATATTCCCAACGTCATTGGTGCCATTGATGGGACCCATGTGGCTTTGGTTCCCCCAAGAGACAGGGAGCAGGTGTACAGGAACAGAAAAAGTTACCATTCCATGAACATCCAGGTGGTGTGTTTGGCTGACCAGTACATCTCGCATGTAAATGCCAAATTCCCAGGGTCAGTGCATGACGCCTACATCCTGAGGAATAGCAGCATCCCTTACGTGATGGAACAGCTAGAGAGACACCGTGTATGGCTATTGGGGGACTCTGGGTACCCCAACCTGTCGTGGCTACTGACCCCAGTAAGGAATCCCCGGACCAGGGCAGAGGAACGGTACAATGAGGCCCATGGGCGTACTAGGAGGGTGATCGAACGCACCTTTGGCCTCCTAAAGGCCAGGTTTAGGTGCCTGCATATGACAGGTGGATCCCTAATGTACTCACCTAAGAAGGTGTGTCACATCATCGTGGCCTGCTGCATGCTTCACAACCTGGCTTTGCGCCGCCAGGTGCCTTTCCTGCAGGAGGATGGTCGAGACGGTGGTGTTGTGGCAGCTGTGGAACCTGTGGAGAGTGACGAGGAGGAAGACGACGGGGCTGAAACAGACAACAGGGACAGAATCATTGAACAGTACTTCCAATAGGACACAGGTAACAATTCAAACATAATTTAGTAAATGTGAACTACTCTCCTGCATCTCTGCTGCCTGTCTATTTGCCCCAGTGTATGATGACTGAGTTGTGGCTTTTCCCTCCCTATTTCAGATCTGGGGTCCCCACTACGAGTCCTGTGCTTCGTTTCCCCATGGACTACAGCTTTGTGGCAGCTGTTTGTTGACTTCACTATGTACAAGGACATATTTGCACTGTCATGTCAATTACAATATTTTGAAATCACAGCCAGACTCCAGATAGTTTTGTGCAAAATAGGTGTTTATTTCAGTGCTCAAAATGGGATGGGTGGTTTCAAGTGGGTGGGGGCTATGGTGAAGGAATGTCCATGGCAGAGTCCAGAGTAACAGTCACACAGGTGCATTGTCCAGAGGCCTGTGGAGAGATGGAGCATGGGCAGTTCAAGGATGGACAGGGTGACAATGTGGGACAGTGGGATGACATCAGGTGGTATCCTTTGCTGGTGGGGGTCTTGACATCCTACTCTGTCTTCTTGCGAGATCTCAGGGCCCTCTTGCGGGGTGGTTCTTCTCCTGCAGGAGGTGGGGGTCTGGTGGGCTGCTGTTGTGCGGGGGCCTCCTCTCCACTAGCGCCGGCGGAGGTGGTTGGCTGTTCTTGGTCCAGGCTAGTGGCAGGGGCCCTTTGTTGTTGTTGAGTGTCCGTCCTGGTGTTGATGAGGTCCTGCAGCAGCCCTACCATGGTAACCAGGGTGGAGGTGAGGGCTCTGATGTCCTCCCTGTACCCCCGATAGTGTTCCTCCTGCAGTACCTGGATCTCCTGGAACCGGGCCAGTACCGTCGCCATCGTCTCCTGGGAGCGGTTGTATGCTCCCATGATGGTGGTGAGGGCCTCGTGGAGAGTGGGTTCCCTGGGCCCGTCCCCCCCTGTCGCACAGCTGCCCTCCGAGTTGCCCTGTTTCCCTGGGCCTCTGCCCCCTGGCCGGTGTGCCCACTACCACTGCCCCCAGGTCCCTGTTGTTGTTGGGGTGGTGGGTTATCCTGGGTGCCCTGTAGTGGTAGACACACCGCAGATTGACGCGCCCTGGAGACAGAGGCATGGGCCCGCTGGGTGGGAGCTGTGCTGGTGTTCCCAGAGGGGTTTGGGTCTGTAGTGGCCTGTGCCTGTGTGAGGGGAACCGACTGTCCAGAGGTCCCCGATGGTCCGGGCTGGTCATCAGTGTCCAGGTCGACAGAGCTGCTGTCATCGCTGACGGCCTCTTGGGTGGGGGGTGTGGAGAATTCTGGGCCCTCCGTGGCGGTGTGTTGACGGTCGGGTCCTGCAGGGGTATAGAGGTATGGTTATAGTTTCAATGTGTGGCATATGGGTGTATCTGTGGGTTCCCGTGTCCCCAAGTGCTGGCATTCGTGTGTGGGGGCTTTGGTGAGGGTGGCTTGTGGGGGGGATGTGTATATGCATTGGGCATGCTTTGGTGATGGGTGTCCATGCTTAGTGGACGCATGCAGGCCTAGGTTTTGGGATGTGTGGGTTGTGATGGTGAGACATTGGCAGGGAATAGGTGTGCTGGGGGTGGGGGTGAGGATGGTGGTGGGGGTGAGGATGGTGGTGGGGGTGAGGGTGGGGGTGAGGATGGGGGTGGGGGTGAGGGTGGGGTTTGAGGATGGGGGTGAGGGTTGGGGTATGATTTGGCATGCAGGTGGGGGGGAAGCAGTAGTGAAGCTTCAACTTACCAATATCCATTCCTCCGCCGACTCCTGCGAGGCCGTCAGGATGCAGGATGTTCAAGACTTCCTCCTCCCATGTTGTAAATTGTGGGGGTTGAGGTGGGGGTCCTCCGCCAGTCTTCTGCACGGCGATGTTGTGTCTGGATACCATGGAACGCACCTTCCCCCGTAGGTCGTTCCATCGCTTCCTGATGTCTTCCCGATTTCTGGGGTGCTGTCCCACAGCGTTGACCCTGTCGACAATCCTCTGCCATAGCTCCGTCCTCCGGGCAATGCTGGTGTATTGGACCTGTGTGCCGAAGAGCTGGGGCTCTACCCGAACGATTTCCTCCACCATGACCCTGAGTTCTTCGTCTGAGAAGCGGGGGTGTCTTTGGGGTGCCATGGAGTGGTGTGTATGATGTGTGGGGTGGAGTATCTGTAGTTAAGTGTGTTGAGTGTGGTGGTGTGTGTTGTTTTGTGTGTGGATATTGTGTGGGTGATGGTGTAGTGTGCCTCTGTGTGATGGTATTCTGTGATCGCTGATGTGTCTCTCAGTGCTTCTTTCTGAATTTTTGGTCGTAGGGGTTTGTGGGTGATGTGGGTGTGTGTTTTATATTGTATTGTGTGTGTGGGAGTGGTGTGTGTATGTGTATCAGGTGTGTGGAATTCAAATCGTCCAATGTGGCTGAGTTTTGTTCGTTTGTGTGTATTCTGACCGCGGCGGTGTGTACCGCCAATGGAAAACCGCGTTTGAAAGACCGCCGCGTGGATTCGTGGGTCGTAATGGCATGGGCGTATTTCTGTTGGCGTGACGGTGGAGGTTTGGTCACCTCCACTTTTCCGCCGACCGCTGGTCTGGCGGTCTGTTGTGGCTGTCGGATTTTCGGAGGTTTGGCTGCTGCGGGTCAGAATGACCGTGGCGGGTTACCGCGACCGCGGCGGAATTATGGAGGATTTCTGACCGGCGGTAGGCGCCTTTTACCGCCGAGGTCAGAATGACCACCAAAGTGTCAAAAGACAAATCCGAAAGGAAATTAACTTGCTGCATCAGAAGAGCAAGGATGACTGAACAGTCTGACCCTTCTGCCATGTTGTCAGCAAAGGACTGGAAATCTTGCAACAATTGAACCATGTAAATGGAATATGTTTGCTCTCACTGCAAAATTGGCTGCTGCTGCAGAGGCCCTCTTCATGGCCCCTTCCACCTTTTTATCCACAGCATCTGGAGGTGAAGCATCCTCAGAAATAACATTTCCCTGTGTAGATAAACCTTCAATAAGATTATCAACCTTAACCACAGCAGGACATTCCTATGAATAGTTGGCAATGGGATACCGCTCTACCAAAAAGCAAGGAAAGCAAGACTTATTGATAACCTTCCATTCATGTTACAACACCTTTTTAATCACAGCATGCAAAGGTACAGTCAGGTTCTTGCAGCAAGTACTGGGTCAAGAAGTAATTCTCATCAGGTGCCAAATCCACTCCAGGAAGTCCAAATTGGTGCACAAATCCTGCAGGACCTCGGAAAGCTCAGCTCCCTGAATGAAACAGCCCTTTTTGTTTTCCTCCTCCAAGTCACCAACATCCCCCATAGCCTCATTTGACTCCTGCCTTCGAGGGATTTTAGGGCAGGAGGGCCTTCTCGGGCTCTAGAAGCAACCTCCACAGCCATAGCAATCATCGGCTGCAAGGAGGGGAGTAAAGGAGGTTCTCGAGATGGGCCAGGGGCGTCCCCAGAGTCTGTTGCCATTATGGCAAAAGGAAAGACAGTGCCACCGCTACAGCAAAAATTAAACCAGTATTTTTTACTGCTTGTCAGGCGCATATGTTAATTGTGGATACTTTTTTCTAATCTTGATAATGCAATAGCAGTGCATTTTGGTATTCTTGGAGATGATGTAGGCAGTCTACAAATCAACAGGCTTGTGCTAAGGCTTATTGACTTTCAGATGATATCTCTTACATATCTAAATAAATTACAGATCAAACTTTAAAACAACAAACACAATCCTTGTCAGGATGAACCACAAAAGTCCCTTTATCAACCTATGCTTAACCCGCTGATATCTATCCACAAAAGCAGTCAGACTTAACTCAGAAATCTTGTGCTAATTATTTATGCAGCACACAAACAGTAATAAAGCAAAACACAACACAAGAAAAATTGCATGCTGACTTAGAACAATAGAGACAATTTTCATAAATAGAATGACACTAAAATGAATCAAGTCCAGTCAGTAGAAACCGAGTTCCTAAGTTTTTAGTGAAAAAGAGCACCTAAAAGATACACAATGTGGACTTGGCCTGTTTTCCATCTACCTTAGGACTTTGAAGAGATTTTGAAGAAAAATTACTGAAAAGATAAAGTTCAGTAGTGCAAGGCAGCTGGTTGTGTCAGAAAATTAGATGTCATCATCAGAGAGCTGCTCCATGAAGTCATGGTGAAGATTTCTACGTTCAAACTTTGTCATTATTTTGGCAGTCAAAAATCTCAATTGAGACAAAGCTGCAGGCTGTAGCTGACAAGGGCTCCACATGGCCAGATACGGTTCTGAAGAGTAGCCTCTGAACAGGATTTACTGCCGCAGTGAAGGATGTAGCTGTCTGGCGAAGCACCTTAGGTGGAATGACAAGCAGGTAGATCCTAGTCTCCTCTAGATTCTCAGACCACTTTTTAGTGGAACATTTTTTAAGTCTCAAGTTTGGGATTTCGAATCGACAACTTTAGCACTACTTTCAAACATCCCGTACTAGGAGGGTACCACTTAGAGAGTAGTGAGAGCACATAGGAAGCAAGTCATAGGATATGGGCGCTCACAGTGAGTCAATATAATAGCATTAACATTCCAATTTTAACATGGTGCTCCTGGCAAGAGGATCTTCCTAACTCCTCTAATGTTTCCAGGGAAACTCACAATGACAAAACCACAGCTGTCAGGGCACCCATGAATATATAATTCCAAGTAAGTAATATATCAATATGTAATATATAATGGCATTAATACCATGGAGAGTTTCAAGCTCAATTTATTGTTCAACAAAAAAGTTCATCATAGTAACCACAGAATTGTCCTTTGACATCCATGTTCATGTAGTAAACACAGTATTGAAGTCAGTATCCATGTAGCACATACAGCCACAGGATACTGACTTCAATACTGTGTTTACTACATGAACATGGATGTCAAAGGACAATTCTGTGGTTACTATGATGAACTTTTTTGTTGAACAATAAATTGAGCTTGAAACTCTCCATGGTATTAATGCCATTATATATTACATATTGATATATTACTTACTTGGAATTATATATTCATGGGTGCCCTGACAGCTGTGGTTTTACCACTTAGAGAGTAGACTTACTTCTGGCAAGGTCCAGGTTTGCGTATAAATGTTGTTGGAGATTTTGGTGTCCCTGCAGCCCAAAACAGGAGACCAGCCAACTAGGCCTTGGTGTCACTCTGGTAGTTCTGAGGTCAAGCAGCAACGAAAGCCTTGAGCAGCAGAGTAGGCCTTTGAGGGTACAAGACAGGCTTCAAGTGGCAGGGCAACCCTCTGAGGCACAAAGCAGGCCTCAAGCAGTAGGGTAGTCCTCTAAAGTACAAGGCAGTCCTTCTGGGTGCTCTGCAAGTCCAGGAGGGAGCTGAAGAGTTGGGCTGAGGGTCTAATGTTTATACCTGGTGCCAGTCTTTGAAGTGGTAGAAACATTTAGACCCCCCCCCCACGCACACACACACATCTGGTTAAAAATTCAAACTGGTGTATGTTGCTTTCTGTATGAATGAACAGCCTGGTATTTATGAGGCAAAATCCCTGGAAAAAAGATTTTCTGCTTCTTTTTACTGGCATATAACAGGAGTCGGGTTGCTCCAAGTTATTTTCCTTAATGGTGCAGCAGACGGATGTGGCATTTGATTCAATTTGAGCATCCGTCTTCATTGGTGAGTTGAAGAGTGGCTGCTCGAAGGAAAATCTGAATCTGTGCATGGCATACTGATACTAATGAGATAGCTTTTTGCCTTATATGCTATTTTTGGTACATAAATGAATTTGAGGATATGGGGGTCATTACGACCAAGATCTGACCGCCATGCGGCCGCCAATGCGGCCACACCCCCGCCGCGGCCATTTGGAGATCCCGCTGGGCCGGCGGCCGGCGGTTTTCCGCAACAATGGAGCCGGCGGTGTTGCGGCCGTGCAACAGGTGCAGTTGCACCCGTCGCGCTTTTCACTGTCTGCACAGCAGACAGTGAAAAGCCGCATGGGGCCCTGTCAGGGTGCCCCTGCACTGCCCATGCCAATGGCATGGGCAGTGTAGGGGCCCCCAGGGGCCCCACGGCTCCCCGTACCGCCAGCCTTTTCATGGCGGTTCAGACCGCCAGAAAAAGGCTGGCGGTCAGGGACACGTAATTACATCCGCCGGGGCCATTTTGGCGGAAAACCGCCGGCCCCGGCGGTGCGACCACAGCGCTACCGCCGCGATCAAAATACGCCGGGAGGCACCGCCAGCCTGTTGGCGGTGCTCCCGTCGTTTTGGCCCGGCGGTTGTAATACCGCCAGGGTCATAATGACCACCATGGTCTTTAGTGCGTTTTCAACCTCAACATTATGCATTATTATTCCAAGGGAAAGAAAGTCAAACTGTAGCTTGTGTGGTGCAACTTCCATCAAGAACCACTTTTTGTGCGTCATATGTCAAAAAACAGCAGTAGACCTAACTACATAGCTCGTTTGCTGTACAAGTAGCTTTTGAGGAGAGTGCATTACCCTGTTTACGACTTTTTGACTCATACTTTCTAAGATTTGTGGGCTCTGTTGGTCGTATTTGGTGGGTACTGCTTACCTCCTGTAGAAAAGGGAGACAGTATCTGGGACCTTCTGCACAAATATGCCATGTTTCTATGCCAGAATAAAAAATAGAACTAGGTGTTTTCTCTATAATAATTGTGGTGCTAAGGAGCGCACAAATTGTGGTTGGTGTCGAAAAGGCTCAGTGCTTCTGCTAGCACACCCGGTCCTTAGTAAACTTACAAGGGGACGCGTATAGGTTGATGAATCTTTTGAATCGCATGGAGTATCCTAGTCATGCAGTGACTACTCAATCAATAACTAATATCAATAATAAAGGAACCACTCTCTAAGACACAACGTTAACCATACTAATTAAGAACAACCACTACACAAAGAATGTTTAACAAGGCTTTATTCCCATTGATTACAATTCTAATCATCTGCTAATTTAATCTTTATTAATCAATCTTTATTAAATCACCTTGCTAAACAACACTATCCTGCGCTATCAACGGACACTCCCGCTTCCAGTGTCCCACGTTTCCACACAAATGACACAGTAACATCTTTTACATTCCCTGCATGTCATTCTGGAAAACAACAGTCCCTAAGTCCGGACCACGCATCATGTCATCTCCACGTCCTCTACCTCTCGCTTGAGGCTGAAACATAACATGCTGTGGCAGCATAGGCGATACTATAGCTCCTTGCACTCCTGTCTGAGCTGCTTTTATTTGCATCACCATTGGTTTTTCTGTCAACGTTTTCTGCTTCATTTCAATCTCATCACTACAGTATTTTGCATATTGCAACACCTCATCAATCGGCTTTACCTGCCAGGAAATTAAATGACTCTTGATTATCTGCCCTACTTCTGGTCGCAACCCTTCGACAAATCTGAACACAAAATGCAACATGTCTTTCAGCTCAATTGCTTCCTTACCACTGTACTCCTTAAATGCTTTCAATAATCTTTTATAATAGGTATGTATTAACTCTTTAGACTCTTGAACCGCTCTATCAATCCACTGCCAATCAATGTTTTTGGGAGAAATCCTTGTCTTCAGGAACTCAATCACCTTATAATAAGTTTTTCATTACCTCAAGTGAAGGTGCACCTGTTACTTTATCCCTTTCTGGTTCTCTTGTAACCAATCTACTGCTTTCTTACACTCAACCCACAAGTCAGCTGGTACCACTATCTCCAATAGCAAGTTCAAGTCTTACCACAGACATTTGGAAAGCTTCACAAATCTCTCTATCTGTTGATACGACGCAACCGGCTTCTCTCTCAATTTTGGATAATCATTTGTAAATGACAATATATCACTCCTGTGCCATGGAACATGAACAAACTGTCCTCCTGGAATTTCTCTCATTGGAAGCATCTTTACTGATTCCCCTTTTTGAACATCTTCAGACCACTCTTGTGAATCTTGCTTTCGTTTGTCTTTTTTCTTTGTCCATCTACCTTCCCACTGCTCTAATGCTCCCCAAATCTTAGCACTCTGCAACAACTCCCTCAAATGAGCCTTCATTCCTGCTGTTCTCATGTGTTCAAAATCCTTTGCCTCAAAATCTAATCTGTAACTGCGTTTCAAAGGCTTTGTTTTCTCAATCTCAATGTCATGCTTTTCTGCTAGCTCTGCTAACTTCTGATGTATTTTACTCACTTCCTTTGTAATCTTTGGGCACAAATAACTCTGCTCTTCTTCTGTGTAAGATTCAAATCTGTTCACACCCATTGTTCCCTCATCTAGCTCTGTTGCTTCTATATTCAACCTTTCACGACTTATTTGATCTTCACTCTTGGATGCATTTTGAGGAGTGTTCAAATTATCTAGCCACTCGCTCAATTGCTAAGCTGACAATACCTGTAATGAAATGTTACTCGCATTTCGCACTGATAGCTGTTGCACCACTGCACCTGAAGCGTGCGGTGTCAAAAAGTTCAAACTCTGACTCGTATTCGGGCCATTCACTGCATCTGGAAGCACTACAAGTGGACTGAGATCGATTAAAGGTCTAGATCCATTAAAAGTCTGACAGGATCATTTCTTTTGCACAAATAATGGTACCGCTGGACCAACATTAATTGGTAGCGATATTGCATCTGGAGCTGCCCTAACACTTGCACCTTGTGGGAATGTCACCCCCTTTGCCTGATTCATGACTGGTGTAATATCTGACTGGGTTCCTGTCATTGGGGTAAACTTTGGCAAACCCTGCGCTTGTGCGGAAGGCAATAATATTGGTGTCGGATCTGTCTGAACCAGCATTGGCTTCGGGAACACTTGCTCCCTCGGCACTATTATGTTTGAGACTGTCTCAAGAACTGGTACATCTGGATAAATTCTCTGAACTGAAGGTGGTTGCGTCTGTGCTTGGACCACAGTAGTTGTCCCTGCTTTAGGTGTACTCTGTGCTACCCCTGAAATCTGTCCACCCTCTGTCTGAACTGCTCCCTCAGTTCCCTGCACCTGTGACGGAGCTGTCGTAACAGCACTAATACTCGGACCCCCTGCATATGTCGTTAAAGGTAGAGGTCGATCTCTTAACAACTGCGTAATGAGGTCCTCAACATCAGAATCCTCATCATCAACATTAGACTTTCTCTTTTTCTTTCTTCCCACACTTTCATCCTCTTTAGCACTATCTTCCTTCTCTGCCTCATATCCCTCCGTGATGGCAGGAAACAATTTGATATCCTGGTATGTCACTGCTCTCCATTTCTTTTGTTCCCAGTCCCATCTAGCTTCAGCTAAAGATTTCTCTACTCGCTTCATCCTCCTTTTGAACTTCATCTCTTGCTGCTGTCTGGCCACTAGCTCCCAAACCGCTAAAGCCTCAAACTGTGCTGGTCACGGTAACGGCTTCATGTCATATAATGCCATTCATAATTGAGCCAAAATTCTCAAATTAAACGTTCCATGCTCCAGAAATGGTAAAGACCCTTGGTTTTTAGTTAACTTACACCATTGCTGCAACCACAAACACGGTGCTACACCTCGTTCCTCCATCACAATGTAAGCCGGAGTATTTTCCGGTGGGGTCGGCTCCCCCACTGACGCTTTAATGTAAGTATTACCCTTCATCGCAATCTTAAATGCCTTGAAAAACGTAATTTGATCTGCTTTGTTTACTTTGATTCAATAATGAAATTACTTTTACTCCCAAGATTCCCTTCACCTGCTTACTCAACCAATTGCCTAGTAAGGACGGCTGCCAATCCGCTCGCGACCTCTCTTACTAACCAACCTATTCCAGCGCGGCACACTCTGATGTCACACTCACACACAGCGGCTGACAAAGTCTTATGGCTCGTCCTCCTACTTCAACTCACACAACTAATGCACATTATTTGGAGCACCTTTAACCTTTAACCAAATAATAACTAAAACAAACCTGCTGGTTTACTACAGGAAGGGACAATCACTTTAGAAACTTTATGGATTTTCACTAATGGCTCTTTTGCTCATGTAGCTATTCCTCTTTCTCAGTCTCCCACACTGTAAGCAAAATTCGACCCGCAAATTTTACTCTCAACTGATCAATGGGTCTGTCCTGGTGCACATAGAACTCGCCAAATATCAGTTGAAATTTCTTTTACTCAATAACACACACACTGACACGTTGACCGTGCCCAATCAACCTACTAAACCAGACAGATTACAGCATATAACCAAGTGTCTCCTACACTTGTCAATATACTCCGGAGTCTTAGACCACGCAGGGTCCGTACGTCACCAACAACCATGTGGATAATTTTTTTGCACGAAGCGCCACACACATATGAATTTCGACGACTTCCCTACTCTCATACTTCGGAGTACGCACACCCCTACTAACCTTAACTGGAGTACACAGACTCCTTACTTTACCTCACATACATCACAATTCACCTGCAATTTGCTTAAGCCTGTGCAAGCGCAACCTACCACTTTCACAATATCTCAAAAATACATTGAGAACATACCTAACTTTACTAGCAGGATCCAGGATCTGGGAAAGTCATTTCTGGGCTTAAGGGGACATCATCTTTGCTACAATTGCCACTTCAGAAAAACAAAATTCAAACCTCATAAAAATAAGAACAACTAACCCGAACTTAAACTACCACCATAACCAAGAATCACCATATAACCAGTCCTTCAACGAAACTAACCATCAAGCTGCTACTAAAAACTAAAAAGGCTACTAGCGCGCCTGGTCCTTATTAAACTCACAAGGGGACGCGTATAGGTCTATGAATCTTGTGAATCGAATGGAGTATCCTAGTCATGCAGTGACTATTGAATCAATAACTAATATCAATAATCAAGGGACCACTCTCTATGACACAGTGTTAACCATGCTAATCTAGAACAACCACTACACAAAGAATGTTTAACAAGGTTTTATTCCCATTGATTACAATTCTAATCGTCTGTTAATTTAATCTTTATTAATCAATCTTTATTAAATCAGTTAATGGAGAAACATTTTTCTCAAAGGAAACATGTACAACAATTATGAATATCGGCACTAGAATGTAATTCAGCAATTTAGTTTGTCAGATATTTGTCACCGTCAACGTCACCCCTGACAGCCTACCTAACCAAGATTAGCATTAGCATGTGGGTCTATGTTCAAAAACAATTTAGAAAACATTAATTTTGGAAAAATCTATCTAAGAGTGAAACTCTATAAAACAGCGCAGTTGGTACCTAGAAGAAAAGGCACAGAATAGTCAGTCACATTTTCGTAGCTACCTATCCAGGATGGATCAGCAACAAGTCAGTCTTCGTCCTCAGGTCATCAGTCAGCCAGCTATGGATTAGGCTCACAGGGTATGAGCCCAATATCAGCACCTCGAACAGTGTCTCTTGACGTCATCAATCTCTCCCCGAATTCACCTAAGTTCTGAAGTCTTAGCCCCTTGTCATGACTTTTTATTAGGGTCTCCCAGTCCATCCCCCTAATTGCTAATTGGTCAGTCGATCGACAGTTATGATTCTAACCTATAGTTTTTATTTACCAAATCTCCTAATTTGTAAATTAGTTCACTTCACATAACGCTGATTGGTTCTTCTTGCGATGAGGACATCATCTGGCTCTTCAGGTATCGAAATTGCTGCATCTGTCTCTCCAATCAGTGCTTCTATTGTTCAAGTCCTGGGAAAGTACATTTGTCTACACTACACATAATTGTTTCAAATTGTCTTCATCATCTCCTGTCTGACGGTACATTGCAGAACTCTGAGCGGTTCAAGGTCTCTGTCCCTGGTTACCAGTCCTTGCTTCAAATTCTCCATGTTCAGAGCCAGCAAGGCCCAGTGGAACTAGGCCTCTGGTTCAGCTAACTGAACAATACAAAACAGAGTTTATACATTTCATTATGATATATTGCTACAATTTTCTCGTATATTTTCATTATTTTGCACATTTTAGTCACTTTAGTACATATGGTGATCCACATTTTTCAAACGCACACATTATTTTCTATTATTAATTTCTCTATGCATTTTCTCACTAGTAAACACACATATAAGTCATTAATAATTTCTTAATTAACATATCTGCTGCAACACTTCCTTTCTTCTATTTCAAGTTGGGTACATTACAGCAAGTAAGGCAGAATGTGTAGCTGTGAGAAAATAGATTGTTAATTGATGTATGAGGTAGTCCACCACAAGTACTGCCACTGTTCTTTTTGGGTCCAGTAAAGGTTTCGGTAATTTAAACCTGAGCTCCACCGTTGGTAGTTATGGCACAAAGCAGAAAATGTGTAAACCATTTAATCAATCAATCAATATAAACTTTATTCATTTTAAAAAAGAAACTATAAAGGACAAAACAATGTGTAAATACATAGAGATCATGGATAGCTAAAACATTGGCTATAAGTGACATTGAAAGGAGACAGTTAAAAATAATAAATGAATAAATTGCCACCCATCAAAGACCCAGTTATTGCATTTATCATGGCAGACAGTACGACTGTTATAACTATGGCCAACAGCCTCTGAAAAGAGCAAACCAAAAAGCTATGGCAAATCTTTCCTCCGGCTGATAGCATGATGCAAATATTTAACTACTGCTCAGCAAACAACAATTGATGTTAAAATGTGTTTATCTTCATCATCACCGTGATCCAGACCATTAATTGGCCCAGTAAAAATGAACCATAAAACTACAAAATGCAAATGAAATGTAAACATTAGTGGATCATGAGAGAATCACAAGGAATGATAAAACTGCATTCTAGATATTCTACTAACAGGTGTGCAAATATGGGGATAGCAAAAATTTGGAAGAAGAATAAACCAGGCCTACGATGAATACAATTGTGTATTTTCAATACTGGTAAAAAAAACTATTTTTGTATATAATAACCACAAAGCAAACAAACTGCAAGAGCGTTTGGAGGCGCATACACACATGTACGTAGTTATTTCATGCTGACCTAAGGGAAGCAGAGAAAACTTCTAATGGTTCAAAGTCTACATCTCAACAACAGCCATCATTACCACGGATTTCTGTGGTCAACAAATATGGTTCTTTGCCGGTTTTAGGAAATAATAAAAGATAATGTGGCATGGAGGTTTTGTTTACTCAACCCTCAGTCTAATGCTTTCCCCATAAAAAAATATTTTCAACAAATGCACATCTGATTCCCGACTACTTTTAGGATCATCAAAGACGGCTGGTTTGTCCAATCTTATAAAACCAGATTTCAGAAACGTAAGCCATGGAATATATTTTCCATTGTCTCAGTCCAGGCAGTCAAAGATTATTAATTGGTTAAAGATTGCCTTTTAATTGCACCAGGTTTGCAACCAAAGCTTCAGGGGAGCGCCCCTTATGTTATCCTCAACATACCTCCGCCCAAGCTCCTCGTGGCACTCAAAATATGGGCAGCAGGAAGGCTGGTATAATAACCTGCAGCAGAAGTGTTTTTATCCTGTCTGGAGGCAAACATGCTTGGAGGACCCCCACACACTAGGGCCGTAAGTGGCCACTGGGACACATTGAGGGACCTGATTACAAGCTGATTGGTGTATTCTGACCCCCGTTGAATTACGAGTTGAAAGGTATTTAAAACATCCGATAATTATCGGATGCCTTAAATAACTCAACTTTATTTACATTTCAGCATGTCAAAGCTCTCGAAATTTTATGGAGGAAAAGCATACAGTATTTACGTTATCATGTGAATTTTGGTGTGTTAAACACAAAAATTTATGTTATTCCCCACAAAATCATAACAGGTGTTATTTATAGTGTCCAATAAATAACTTGCCCCGCGATATTGTTATTTATCAGGTGCAATAAATAGCACATATACTTCTAATCAGGCACTGAGTATTATATATTGCCAAAAAGTGCAATGAGTTTCCCCCTACCAAGGGTATAAGATTAAAGAGAGCACCAATCGTCTGAACATATTTGAAACATCTATCAGTGACTTCACTATTCCAGGCGAATCCATATTTTCCTCCAAGTATGGGAAGCTATTCACCACTTGACAGAACATTTCAATTACAGTTAACGGGTGTCAGATTAGACCTCTTCTCACCCACATCATAAGGTGGAACGTTCTATAATAATTATGCATATCCAAATTAGCCATGAATGAAGGACTGTAAGAGCCGCTTGAACCTCAGGTGTCTGAGCTAATAAAACAACATCATCTGCATTGATTAGGGAAGGCTCAATATAGTCTGCCTTTCCGATGGACATTCTACATGGCTTGGACCAGATGAGATTTACGGTTGTTAATGTATAAGGTGAAACGTCTAGGTTCTAATATAAATAATATAAATTCCGATGCACCCATCTGGACAATATAAACAGCTGTGAGCACTCACAGTTTGTTTCGTAATGCACTCTGTCTGATAAATGTAAGTGAAAGCAATGTAAAAAGCTAAGCAGGGCGAGATCCAGACTCAACCATAATAATTTCTGCCAATGTTTGGACGGGTTAACCAGGTCAAATGCAGTGGAGAGGTCCATAAAAGCGAGGTACAACCAGCTGGTTTTCGCAATCACACATTTTCCTGCTAACAGAGAAAGATTCAGGCACTGTTCAACTGTGTCCAGACCCTTCGAGACTCCATATTGACAGGGAATGATGATGTGTTGTTCATCAACCCAGATTATATATATGATTAAATATCACCCTGCCAAGGTTTTTTGCTGAGGAATCATTCATTGAAATAGAGTGATAGCACTGTCAGTTCTATCCCCTTTCTTAAAAATGTCCACATTCACTAAGGTTGCCCAAGAAACAGGTAACGTATTCAGTAACCTGGAATTTAAACTTTAGTAAGCAGGGGAGCCCATAGGTCCACGTTAGACTTAAAAGACCTATGGGAACCCCATCTGGGCCTGGAGCTTTCCTAGAGGGACATACCAGAAAAACAGTAATAACTTCCTCCAGATCAACTTTTAGGCACACATGTTGTGAGCAACCGTCGAGTCAGTTGCCACTCATCCTGGATACAGAATAAATTGTTTAGAACAGCTATACCCATTGTTTAGCAATAATAGGATAACTCAGAGGGGTCGTGCTGGGGGGGGGAACTTCACACGTGAGTTATGGAGACCATAGAAGTTTAGCGTCTATAAATTTGTCTGCTTCCATTAAGGTACAGAAATTATTGGCAGTAATCTCTTACTTCCTAGCTTGAAGAGTGTGTTTGTAGATTGCCATGAATGTTCTGATCCTTTCATAATTCCGAAGTCAAAAGCACAATATACAGGGAATGTTTCTATTTGCGACACAACAAGCAGAATTGAGCCAGCTGGGAGCTGATTTATTGGAAACGGGAACAATTTTCCGGAGCATTGTCAACATAATTCAACAGAAGACTGAACTATCATTCCTGCGTCCTCTGACTCAGCTAGGCATTGCTCAAACACCAAAAAATTGTTTCTGATTAAATCTACTAGGAATTTGGTTTGGTTCCGTAATTTCCAATCCAATTTCCTGCTATTGTCTTTAGTGCGCTCAGAAACGTCCGCACCAGGCCACTTACAGTTCATATCCCTGGGCAACTGACAGTCGAGGTAATGGGGCTATGATCTCCGATGTGCAGATCGAGTCTCGCATTTGTTAACCAAGTGGGTCAGGGATCTAGATAAGAAAATGTAGTCAATGACTGTGTAACAGCCAGTGACAAAAAAGGTATGGTGTGGTTGTTAAAATTGGCTAAATTCAGAGGTGCTAATTAAATCCCTTGCCATAATATATTTGCCCATCTCATGCCCTCTCTTAATTGAACCAAGTGAAACATGGCATGAACCACAGTTTTCTCTGGGATCCAGATTGAACCTACCTACGGTTAACACAGCATTACAGTCCTCGCAAATAACAACATGATTCTTCTTCAATTAGCTACTATTTGAAGGAGCATATTATCCACTACTTCAAATAATTTTCCAAAGTGTCAAATGTTAGAATAAGAGAAGTTTTCATTACAAAAATGAAATATATAGACAGAAAAATGATTGCAATATTCAGTGCCTGAATCACAGGACTAAAGGTAATCTTCTCATTAAGGGAAAGGTTCACCCAAACAGCATTAAAACATTGTAAACACAATGCATTAGAAATCCTATTCCTATTTATAAATATAGAGAGTCATTAAATGAAAAAATGACAGCACAACAACAAAAACCAATAAGGGGAACCGAAGAAATTATTTTTTAAAAGGTTTAAATCTAAATAACGCCAAAAAGAATTAAATGCTTACCGCAGCCATCCAGTTGTGCTTGATGGAGCCTAGCCATGATTTAAGGCCAGCCGCAATGGAGCACAGTTTGGATACAGAAACCAGGTTCATCCCTATTGGAAGTGTTGCCTTCTGACTTATTCTCAGAAAGAAAAGCCAGAAATCCTCAGTGGGTCAAGGTAGCAGGCTGTGGCTAAGAAGGGCTCCACTGGCCAGATAGCTATAGGGCAAATTCGCAGTGTAGCCACTGATGTATGATGCGAAGGCTCAAACCAGGAGAAATGAAAAATCCATATTGGAAGTTGCAAGTAGTCAGAATAACTAGTTGGGAAAGAATGGATCTGCTAACATGAGTGCCTTAAGAGAGTAATATGATGTTAATCCAAACTAAGCCCAAGACATGAGAGAGAATCGCCATGATATGACTGAGGATCTTATTGTTCTTTAATGAGATAAGAGGTCTATATCAATGGGTGCCATCTTGAGTGTGTCACATATTTAGAGTTTACAGCTCTTACAGCTAGATCCATGTGAAATTAATGGGCTAGTGGGGGATGCAAAGAAGTATACCTTTGTGGATGGCCTCTAGAACTAGTGGGTTGGCAAAGGGGGGTTGTAATATCGAGAGAGAACAAATAGACAAAGTTCTCAACTAAAAAAAACAGGCCTTCTACAGTGAGTCTAAGCTTAACGCGGTGGCACATTAGCATTGCCATCTTTCTCCAAGGGAACTAGTTGGTGTGGAAGGGGTCGGGTGAAGGTATACTGAAAGTAAAAAAATAGCCCAACAAGTAGAGCTAGCCTACGGATGAAGCATGACACTCAGTTGGGTGTGTGAGGGCATTTGATCCAGAACAACAGGACCTCCTCGATCCTGGAGCTCTACCTATTACTGACCGCTTCCCCACTCCTCCACCCCCAAGTTCTTTTTTTTTTCTTTTTCTGCTTTCTTCTTCCATCTGATCATAATAAGAACTGCATAGGTTTGGGTGTAGGTTTACAGTAAGGAGCATGTATGCTGGACCTTGAAGCACTCTCAGTCCCCTTTTGGTTGGAAAATACAAATTTTGCCAGGCCTAAACCTTCCTTTTTAATACATATAAGTTACTCCTAGGAAAGGTCCTAAACAACCCAAAAGGAAGGGTGCAGTGCATTAAAACATTAGACCATGTACTTTTAATTTTTACATGTCCTAGTATTGAAAATCACTTACATTCATTTTGCACTACTACAAGGCCTGTTCTTCCATAGGATAACAGTAGGTTATCCTACTATACTTAGTAGGTGATAACTTTCAGTTGAGAGCAAGACGAAATGTTGAGTTTGGTCTCTGAAGAATTGTAATTTAAAACCATTCTTAATGGTAAAGAAAGTGGACATTTTCTTGTCCCACTCATTTGGTGCCTACAGCCTTTATCCTGGGTCACATAACTAGGTGTAGCTGGCAGTTGGACTTTGTCTATTACTCCCAGGTTAAGAGACAAAGACGGAATAAGTGTTGGCAGGATGTGCCATCTCTGACTTGAAAGGGGCGGATCTGTAACCTATGACACTTGTACATCACAAAGATTCTGCCTTAGAACCCTCAGAAAGGGTTTCACACTAGTTTTTTTTCCCCCAACAAGATGGGGTCAGGGCAGGGAGGCAGGAAATCACAGAAACCTCTGTAGGCAGAGGACTCTAGAAACTTCTCCTACTTCAAGGAGAGCTGGCACTGAGGATAAATAATGGACCCTCAGACCCAACTCTTAAGTACACCTCTGGACCTTCAAAGGAATGCTGTGCTTCTGTGCTGCAGGAAGGACTGCGACTCTTGTGCCTTGCTACTTTGCTAGCTGATTGAGAACCACAGATCTGCGTCTTGAAACCAGGACCACCAGAATGACTCCAAGGGCTAGTTGACTGGCCTGCTGAGCAGAGCCTCAGGGCAGTGGTGGTTTCTGTATAAGGGCGTCGGGGCTCCGCCCTCCTTACATTTACAGACTAAAACATGGCAAACATAGCAATACAAAATCTGTTTAATATACGCTTGTAAATTGCTTTGGGGCACTGTCTGTCTCACTCGCTGTGTTACTGCTGGGATTGTCAATAAAAGTAGTGGGGACACGTGACTCACGCTCTTTCACAGCGTTTCTCAACCTGGGTGGGCCAAAAGTCCAAGTATTTGTTGAGCTGACAGTCTCACAGCCCTGAGGCCTGTGAGGTCACCTGCTTGGCAAAGACTGAGCATCAAGGCCCAGCCTCCACCCCCTGATGACGTGGAGGAAAAGTTAGCCACGGGCGTTTCATATGCAAGCCCTGTAGCTCTAAGTCTCCACGTCAATCAGGGTCTGGAAAGCATTGTCACCCCACCCTTTCCCAACTTGTCACGTGGTGGTGTGGGACCCACACCCTGTGACGAGATGGAAATGGGTGTGGTAGACTGGCTGCAGGCTGGAAGGCACAAAATCGAGTCTGCGCAGACTCAAGTCAACTTGTGGTGTGAATGAGAAACACTGCTTCGTGCACATGATTTGAAGCTGGATGCCTTTGAGCTCCGGTCTGTGGCTGAGTGTTCAGACACATGACTGAATATTTACTGCAGTCGGCAGAGTCTGCAATGTCCTTGTATATAGCACTGCAAGTTTGTGTGGTTCTGGGATCTGTACTTTATTACTTGTAAACCTACCTTATTACCAATACATCTTTTATTTGTTCAACTGTCCATGTCTGAGTGTCCCCATCACTTCCTATTTTGCAACGACGGATTTGAGAAGAATTCCTCACTTCACACAGAGCCCCAAAGATTCCATACAGGATTCCTGGCAGCAGCCTTCAGCTGCCCGTCCTGATCAAAATATGTGTGCGGAGCACTTTGGACACCTATGTACAAGTTACGGTAACCTGTTTTTTTTAAACATTTTTGCTTGATTAGCACTTTCCAGCTCAACGCGGATGTCAGTTAATGTGCTGTGGCTCGAGGGCTCTGCTCAAGCACTTTTACCTGGCATTCTTGTGCTAATGGCCATTCCTGCATTTGGTTAGGCTAGGGCTCCTGAGCCCCTCTGTGCTGGTTACAGATCAGCACACCATTATAATTAAAAGCACAACTCTTAATACTGACCTTCCGTGGCTGCACTGACAGCTTCCAGCCACTCTTGTGTGTCAGTCACAGTCGGCGATTTTCCAGCGGCATATCCTCAGCAAGCTACCTTTATTCAACAAGCAAGCATGCTTCCTGATTAAAAGAAAGTATGATGTTTATTCAAGCGGTAGGCCTGCCTGCAGCGCACCTACGGCTCATATTTAGTATTGTGGTTGGAATACATCTGCAGAACATCTTCCTGCTTCACGAAATTAGCCTTAAGTACATTATAATTGTACTAATTAGTATGTATTGTGCCAACAGCCATTGACTAGCTTTTGTATTGTGCCAACAGCAACTGGCACACTTTTTCAAGACGGTGATCAGGACACTAAAATCCTGCTAATCAAGGTACAATCTGTCTGGTGGTGCTGACCAGGTCATGTTCCTGTCCTGTTGCACCCAGGGGTGGACGAGGTAGGGGTGGACTTGGAGCAATTAATCGAGCATACAAGGGGGAGACAGGAGCTACCGCTAGTAAAGCTGTAAACCTGCTGACAGAGTTGGGGGAATCAAGTGGGGAGTTGGGGTTGGTTGACCGGCTTCACGCATTATCTTCGAGTTTCCTGCTGTTCTCAGTTAAGCCAGGATTTTCTCTGCCTGCTGTTCCTTTGGTGTCTTCCTGTCGCCCTCTGGCCTCTCCTATGGTGTGCTTTTGTTCTCTATTGCGCTTTGTCCCCTCTGCCTTTCACCTTTATACTCTATTTCGCAGTGTTGTCCTTACACACTGGATATTTGGTGATGCCATTTAAATGTGACATTGACATTATTTTAATAGAAGTTATATTGCAATTTGTGGAAATTGTAACAGAAGCTGATGCCAATCACAACCAAAGAGGAGCCACTGTGCTTTTTTCAATGGAATGTAATAGCCACTGCTGCACTAATAACTGCAAGTACACACTGCTGGGCTACAAGTGTTGTAGGCATAGTTTGCAGCATCCTCGGGCTTCACAAGAAAGTGCACAAGGGGTCCTTTTACATGGGGGGAGGCGGTCTCAGACATGACTGGTGCAGCAGCATAGTTATGTTGATCCTCCACAGTAGTCGGTGTGGCAGCAAGGCTGGCATGGACCCCAGTGCAAAGAAATGCCCCCTATCCCAGTGCCTAGGCAGTAAAAAAGCAGAAATCCCCCCTAATACCCTTATACCGCTCCCCCGCGGGACCAAGTCCAGCCGCCCCACCACTCTCAAACCTCACCAGCCACCACTGCCTCAGGGACAAAAAAGGTTCAAACTACCTTGCACCTGGATTCTGCCTGCTGTGAGTCCTATCCCCCAAGTGGTCCCACCCCAGTCCTGGATCCTTGAAAGTGGGATTAAAGGTGCTCTGCCAGTGCAGCTGTGTTCTTTAGGGGAGAACCGACTCAGCACTATGCTTCTCCTCTCAGCTCCTCACCAGAACCGCCTCCACAATGCAGGGACTTGAATTACAGCCTAAAAAATCTCAGAACTGCCACGACTAAACAAAGCATCCTAAATGTCGGATGTCGCAATGCTCAGCAACCAGGATTTAAGGTATTATATTCAGCGGGCCTAGCTTGGACCATGTATCCAGCCCGCACTGCATCGTGGTTGGCCTGAACTAGTGACCTTGTCGCGGTCCAGCATGACTAGATAACCACAGTTGGTGCTTTCTGCTTTTAAGCAGTATTTTTACCTAAATCTTTAAAGCTGCCTATCTCTGGTGCTATTGATGGGATTATTGCAATTTTGGTGCCAAATAATTTATTACAATATACTCTATTTTTATAGATTGGTGTGAGCTTGTTCTTGTGTTGTGTTTCTTACTATATTATCGATTGAAGTGAATCATAATACACATTGCCTTTAAGTTCAGCCTGATGGCTTTAGAATCAAGCTACCAGAGGTTTAAGCACAGGTTAAATTGGAGTTTGCTTGTGTTTCACCCTGACAATAATTGTGGTTACTACTTGAGTAAGGTTTCACCCCCTCAACCATTAACCTAGTTTGCAACTATTTTAAATACTATTCACCCTGCCATATTGGGCATTAAGGCCTACTTAGGGGTGACTTTCTAATATTTAAAAGGAGGATTTAGGCCTGTGAAAAGGGGTTGTTTTTATAAGGCAAAAATACAGTTTTTAAACTGTATATACAGGCTACAGTAATAGACCTGCAGTCATGTTTGTACTGTCACTGTAGTGGTGGCACAATGTATGCTGCAGTCTAATAGGGGACTTACAGGTAAGTTAAATATGAATTGGCACATAGCCCTTCCTATCCCTAGTGTTGCAAAGTCATCTTTTTGCCCTGATCATCCCCATTTTTTTTATTCCTGACTGGTGCTGATGATAACTGACTCTTACTCTGACTGTGCCCTGGACTCTGTTAGCCAGACCCAGGCCAGTGCTATGTTAAAACACACACATGTAGTAGAGTACACTAGGTATTAGGGTACCCTTCCAATTGTCCTGACAGACCCTGTAAGCCCCTAGTATATAATAGGGCATGGAGATTAGAGGCCCAGGAGGATTTCTGCACTTGCATATGTGCACTGCTGTGTGCTTCCCGTCCTTTTAAATGCAGACCTGCCTTGAAGCCTTTCTTTAAAAGTTAAATTCCTAACATTTGCATGACAGCCCCTATAGGTCCACAGTATAAAATATGCCCAGGGGGTGCCAACTATCTATAAAACCCTAATACATACTAGGGAATGGAAGTAGAGGCCCAGCAGAATTGCTGCCCTTTGCATGTAGGCACTGCTAGAGGTTTTCTGTCATTTTAAAATGAAGCCTGACTCCGCAGACTGCATTTAGATGGAAATGGTGTCCCATTTGTGGGCACTTTAAATGTTATGATCTACCTTATTTTCACGTATTAGGTACCCCCAGGGTCTCCCCTAGGTGTCCTAGGGGTGGGGGTCATGTAACTATAAGCAGGGGCCTTATAAATGATGTTTTATAAACCCTGGTTAGGGAAAAACTGATAATTTCATTGTCCCCCCCGCATTATAGATACTGGCCTTCATAGGCTATCATTGCTATATTGTATTTCATGGTAATAACAGCAAGGAAATAACAAAAAGGAAAAGCACAAAAAGTAATTCAAGGACTTAAAAGATTTGTTTTGATAAATACAGCAATTTGACATTGGTGAATTTATCACAACTTGTACAGAAAATAAGTTATAAGGCTTTTCTTCCTGTAAGCCAAAATCCAGCCTTCTGAAGGTCCCCTCTGATTGGTCAGTGCTAACAGGATTAGCAGAGCTGCTCGATTAAGTGATAAGTGGCTGTGCAGGCGAGAGCCTATCTGGTGAGGGGCAGATCGGGGGCTACACAGGAATGCCAGAGCAGGGGAAGGGGTAATAAAACTTACAGCCTCAAAGGAGGGCAAGATAGGAGAGAATGCCAGAGCACTTAACCCCCCACCATCCGGACCCCTCAACCAGATACCAGGCTTAAGGAAGGAATTTGCAGATGTTAGGAGTAGAAGAGCTATGGAAATGAGCCACACTGGAGAATGGTTTAGTCAGCTCTTAGTTTCAGACAGCATGGATTTTGGAAGAATGGTGCTTTCTGGGACAGGAATATGCCACACTTTGCAGGAAGTGGTCATGCATCTGGGGGTCACAATGCATTCTATTGGTTTGGCTCCCCCCTTCCTGATGCCCAGGAGCTGGGAATAAATATGTGAGCGGTGCATAGCCTCTCAGATCTGCTGCCTGAAACTACAAGAGAAAGAAGGACTGCCCTGCTGGAATCTGGATCTGCACCCTTGGCCTGCACTTCTGAGTGAACTGTGCTTGCTGCACAATCCAGTACTACAGCCCTTGGGATGGTGCTTTGCTTCAAGAAGGACTCAGGAGTGGACTCCCTGCAGCAAAAGGATAACAGAGCTTCACCTGCATCATCCCCAGCAAGAGTCTCCAGCCTGGAGTGCATCCAGTGGACTTTTGAGCATTTGGCCAGGTGCATTGTGGGAATTGTGGTCCAACTTTCCAAGGACCATCCAGGAGATCCAAGATCCAATTTGTGCTTTGGACCCTCTGTACCTGCAAGGAGGACTTTAGGAAACACCTAAACTTTATGTTTCTAAGCACCAGAAAGTGTTTATTCTTTTAAAATTCATACCTCTTGTTCCCTACATTGGATTTTTGTCATTTTGGTGTCTATCTACTCATAGAAATATAACCTATTTTTATAAATTGGTGTGGGATTTTTATTGTGTGTTGTGTCTCACTTATTTACTGTATTGGTGTTTTTGAATGCTTTACACTTTTGTCTTCTAAGTTAGGCCTGCCTGCTCGGTTACAGCTACCAAGGGTTGAGCAAGGGGCTAATCTACTGAGACCTTTACTGAACCTTTATTTAGTTAGTGGCCTTATTGCCAGTGGTAGTTTCATACTTACCACTACCAATAACCCACTTTCCAACACCTAGTCATGTGTCCCCATAATGTTTGCCGGCTTTTTTTCAGCCTTTCCACATGCTATAATGTTTTTGTTCCAAACTTAGTTTAAAATTATTTTTTATAAAGTGCAGACAATATCTGCATTTACAATTTAGCAAACGTTATAATAAGAGAGATAAATTTATACTTTTTAAAAAGAGGTCATTAGTTTAAAACATTGTCTTTTGAAAAGTGACACTTTTGAAGCACATCAATAAGTATTGGTGATTGGTTTTTAATGATGATTGAAAAAATTGCTCATGTTGGTGGTTATCCAGAAGCATACAGCTTGCCCACTGTTGTTGTTCTCCTGTAAGTGGTGATTTGTATGGCGTCTAAACAAGTCATGAATCCTATTCTTTTGTGATTGGAGCATTTACTCAATCGTTATTGGACATACAAAAGGTAGTACAGAGAGCATGGCTTAGTGTCCTGAAAAAAAGGTCTTTGATTATTCCTAGAGGGAATCACATGTCAGACACTCATATTCCGTAAGGATCAACAGCGGCTTAATGCGTTTGGTAGAGGATAACCTCCTTCCCCTTCTGGATTTTAGAAGACACAACTTTTTGAAATGGTCTTATCTTAACCTGTGTGAGGATTTGCGTGTACAATATGGCATACCTGGGAAGCCCTACCATGCCGTACATTCTCAAATACCATCTTGCATCCAGTCAGCTACGTTCACTCAACCTTAAGCTCAACCCTGGGTAGCTGTGGCTGCAAGCAGTAAGGCTTAGCAGAGAAAATGTGTAAAGAGTTTAACAGTTCTAAATAACAGAATATGAAAGTCACATGATGCAAAAGAAGCAAGCCACAGGTTTATATAAATAGAACAGTTTTTATTATACATTTTTAGAGACCTTAATCATCAAATTCGACCCGAGGGTTCCGGAGATACAGATTTTAGAAGTAACAAATTACTTTTGTATCAACCGCGAACGACCATTGGACAGGAAAACATTTGGAAACTTTCTAAAAGTTTTTAGGAGATAATTTGATCATTCCAGCTCGAGTGGGGCAAACATGTCTGACAGGACAGAGGTCTAGGGGACCAGAAAGGATACTTTGGACAGTTACCTGACCACCAGAGAAGTTTTATCGCAAGATCCAAACTTTACAGGATGACGGCAATAGACAACAATGGAGTGGCCCTGGTGCTGAGGGATGCAGGCTCAAAGATGCTCAAGGATGCTCCTGATGCTGTGCTGTCAACGGGGGTGAAGTCAGGTCGAGTTCTCAGTCCACAGGGTCCTGTGAAGTCTTCTTTTCTGGGTTCCAAGGGCTGCTGATGCAGGCCTTGCCGTTTTGCACCACACCAGGCATGGTGCAAATCTTTGGTGGAGGCTGGTGTCCCTCTGGGGCAACAAATCTGGTCACAACCAACACTCATGGGTCCAACATACACAAATGCCCCTTTTTTCTATCTCCATATTGTTCCTTGAGTTGCCTGGTGTCTGGTAGTGGCAAAACATCTGCAGTGGGTACCAGAGGTGCATCTTGGGCTCTTTCAGCTTTGATGTCACCATTTCTGTCCTGGGGGGTGCTAGCCAACGGACCTTTGGAGTCTCTGCTTAGGACTGGGGCAGGGAATCAGTTTTTCTCCGAGCCATGTAGAATAAGGTCCAAACTCCAGTAGCCCAAACTGCAGCAGTAGCAGTCTCTCTGGCGTAGCAGCCTCTCTTGGTGCACTTTCAACAGGTGCAAAGCGGTCTTCTTGTCGTCCTTCCGAGTCAAGTAAGTACTGAGGATCAACATGTCAGTTGTGTCATATTTGCCCCAAGAATGTGCCATGAGGGGATCACGTGGTCACTAGCCAATGGATTACTGGGTTCCCTGCTATCTAGTGACGGGGTTCCTGTGATACATGGCATCTGGTTATCCCAGAATGCTACATTCTTGCCTCCTTCAAGATGGATCGACCCTTCCTTGGTTGTGACAAGCCTGGTATCCCACCCTAGAGGTGCAGCTGCCTTAGGACAACAGACCCATGGTAGAACTGGTTTGGGGGCTTATTTCCCCTCTCTGGCCCTGTCTCCAAGCCATTTATGGGAACAAAAGCCATCTGTGCCGGGCAGCCCATCAAAGGCGGCTCTCCCTTTGAAGTATGCCTCCGGGCTAACCCTCCAAGTGGCCAACCAGGGGGAGGAGGTGACACCTCACTGCTGCAGCACTGCCTTTGTTGCTGACCATGGGAGTCATTCACATGTCTCCCAAGGCGGTCACAAAGCTGTCTGTGTGTATACCTTTGTGAGGCCACTAGAAGAGCAGAGCACAGAATGGCAACGTTGCCTACCTTTAATAGTGACATTAATTTCGACCTGGTCATCCGGTCATATTAAATGCCATGATTATTTGATACCTCACATGACCCAGTAACTCTGCATTAGCCAATGGGCTACTAATTTTACCCACAGCAAAACTGCAATTTAATGCTAAGACATAGCAGAAAACATATGTCCTACTTAAAAAAATAATGGTCCCTGCCAAAGTAAACTGTAGTCCTTCCTTAGGGAAGACTTATATATAATGTTAATGGACATAGTGGCTTTGCCATTAGTTTAAATGGCAAAGTCGAACTGACAGTGAAAACACTGCCATTCCAGTCTTCAGTGGCAAGCTGGGAGCCATTTTGTACCTTGTCACATAAAGGGTGGCACAAACAGTGCTGCAGCCATGAGTGGATACTCTGACTTACATGCCCTTGTTACCCTTAGTACCATTTACTAGGGAGTTATAAGTAAGGCAGCCTTGCCAATTAAACATGACGTTTGTATGGGGTTGAAACACTGTCACTGAGGTCTGGTTAGCAGGCCTCGGTGCACTCTCAGAGTCAAAAAAACATCAGCTAGTAGTCCAAATGGAAAAAGTCAGGGAAAACTTGCAAAAAGCTTGTTTCCTTACTTCCTGTCTTTCTGGGGACAAGTGGAAATTGTGAAAATGACTGTGTACCCCGCTTCCAATGTATATTTAGCATGTTACCCCTAACGGGGGGTCAAAACACTGCTTGCACAGATTGAAGCCAACATCTGTCCTATGTCTGGAATGAGACATCGGCTGGAAGCCTGAGAGTGCCCCACCTCATCTCATACAGTTTAGCCTACCACCTGCACTTTGATTGGGAAGCCCTGCTTTGGACACACATAGAATGCCACCTCCTTTCGCCCACAACTGCGCCTTTGCCCTGTACCTCTATTCCAAGGATCCGAGAGCAGCCCCACATACAATCCTGGCAGCAACTTCATGGGCCTGGCGGAAGGCACACTAACTGATGGCAGTGGCCCTCCTTAATGCACCGTTAGGCCCCTTTCTGGCACAGTTCCCCACATCGCAAAGGTAGGCACCTGTTCCATTGGTCAGCTTAAAGAACCCTTGGCATACAACACCTGGACCATGTCCTTATGGTGTCAGGCTCAAATCCTTTTATCAACTATGCACTGAATTCAGACACTGGCAGGAGGAAGCATGGCATTACCGTCAGCTGTCCCATTTTTGCAAATCGACCAGCAACCCACAAGAAATCTCCCATACTAAAGTACCAATGGGATTTTGCTAGATATAGAGGACTAGTATACAGCCTTTATGTGGTTCACATTAAAGGCCAACACCCTCTCCCATCCCTCTCAGCCACCAAGCTCTTCTGGCAACCCCTTATGAGAAGGGTGTACTCCCCGGAAGCCTGCGCTTTCTGCTGTTGGATCATGATAGTGCCATCAGAGAACACCACTTGAAATTCCTTTACTTGAAAATATTGCAGAACTGGTACTGGACCACCTGGAAACTCAATAGGGCCAGACCTTTACCCCACAACATCTGTTGTTCGCGCAGCACTGCCCACTGCAATCTCCTCCATGTTCTGCAGTCCTGTCCAGCCATCTCCCTGTACTGGTCTCAAGTTTGGGAGCACCTACGACAGTATAGTGCTGCATAAATTACTCCCTCACCCCTCCATGCTCTTCTCCATGACTTTTCAGATCCCCCTGACATGACATCCCACAACCACAGGTGTCGAGCCACATTACTTGCGACTACCAATCTCTGCAAATTACGCCACTGGAGGCAGCCATCTCTTCCCTTATCAAATGAATAGCTCCTTCAAGGAAATCTCATGTCGAGGAACGAGAATTTCACTTACACTATGAATTATCAAATTCATATCTTCGAAGCAGTTTAGTGCCCTTTCATGACTGGAGTGTTGGAATCCTTCGTCCAGGCCTCACCCCAGCCTGAGACCACCTGACACAGATAAATGTGTTGACCCTTGGCACATTAAACAGGATGGCTCCAGCCAACCCATTGACACCTTATTAATTTGCTGCAGCCCTTTTGATGGCCCTGCTTCCCCACTTTTACTCTCTTTCCCCACACACTCCTGCCACCCTCTGCCATTGCTATGAGGGTATATGTGCTAAAATCAGTTCTCTCCCACACTTTGGACATAATCATACCTTGCCTACAACATCTGGAAATTGACATCTATACACCTATACTGTACAGAGCTCATATACCATCTTCCCTAAACTAGTCCGGTCCTAATGATTGTTGTTTTATTCCCCCTTACTCCCCTTTGTTTTCTCTCCCTTTGTTCTGTATTGCAATGTCAGTCACTGTGTGCCTCATGTGATGTCCTCAGGCCTACCCATTGCATGATCCTGTAATATATTAAAAACTTTCAATAAGTTAAGGTTGCTAAAAAAAGAAACGTCCATAAAATTATTTTCTTGATATTGGGTGGCTGTCATAGTGAGTGAAGCTAAAAATGAGTGGGCACACAAACACTAATGGTGGAATTAACGCTTACATTTCCACCAGTCATGTAGCCAGGAGTGACTACATGGTCCCAAGCTTTGTCACTCCAAATGTCACCCCAAATGTGTATACCATCCCTCAACGGATGTCAACAGGATTAGGTTCGGCTAATTTTAAGATATTATATTTGTTTTAAGTCTGGTGTGACAATTGTTTTTAGACTGTGCGCTTAATTTTATCAAAACTTTTATTGAGCTTTCTTTGGTTACTTTTGGGTGCTTTTTGACCCGGTAGCTTATTTGGCCCGTGTTTAGTGGCCAGTTAGCTTCTTGGGGGGTCTTATTTTTTTATTTGGGGCCTCACCTTCCCTCCCGATTCTCCCTGCTTGTTCCCCCCCTCCTATTTACATGGGGGTTATCCGCAGCACTTCTTTGGGGCATTTATTGGCCGCCGCTTTAAACACGGCTGCCATTTTTACTCCAGAGTCAGCGGCACGTTTGACAGCCGCCATCGTTGGCTAGTCAACGTCTAGTTGATCAAAACTAGACTCTGATAAAACGCGCGATGCTGCGGTCGCGCAGCGGACGTGCGCAGTGGGAGCGCCTCTGGCGCGCCTAAGGTAAGCCCAACTGCGCCCTTCGGCGCCAGAATGGGTCCAGGGGCCAGGAGTCCGGGTCGCACCTATGACTCGGAGACTATTAAGAACGTTAGACCATGTATACCTGACACTTGTCAGGTTTGCCCTGACTTGAGGGACAGTATGTGGTCTTGTCCCTCTTGTTCATGGGCCCCTCAGTATATAGGAGCAATGGTTCTCGCTGATATTAACCCTCACACTACTCTTTTTCTAACAAACTGCCGCTCATTGTCAGCACACATATTAGACATTAATCTTTTGCTGAGCAATACTGCTCCTACTGCCCTGTTCCTTACTGAGAAATGGCTGCATGAGGGTTCTGGCTCCGACATAGCTTTGGCTTTACCCCCAGGGTACCTGATAGCAAGGACAGACAGAACCACCTGAAGAGGTGGGGGAGTTGCGATCATACTTAAGCAAGAACTCAAGCTTAGCTTTTGCCCTCTACAGTTAACGGGCTGCAAAAGTATGCTCTTCTCTTTGATTCTTAATCCTAATTTTAATTTCACAGGAGTGCTGCTCTATCGTCCTCCAGGATCATCGGATAATTGTTTAAATGCCAACTGGCAGATTTAATATGTAATAAGCCTAATCTAACTATCTTAGGTGATTTCAATATCAAAATAGATAATTTGGAATCAATAGCAACTAGATGCCTTTTGGGGGACATGGAAGTTCTCAGTCTAAGGAAACTAGTCAAAGGCCTGACGCACGACAAGGGACATACCATTGACCTAGTTTTTATTAACTTGGCAGTGCTTCACTCCATGCCCTCCCTTCCTCTGGCATGGTCTGACCATTCATTAATCTCGCTAAAATTAGGTATCTCGACCGCAAAAGATCCCACCCAGCCCACAGTATGGTCCTGTAGGCATTGGCATAGTCTCAATCCTGGCAAATGGATCAGATTATTAAACAGCCAGAAATCGATCTTCTTTGAAGCTAATCAGATAGAAATTGACCCATTTAATGATTGGATCACCAACTGTCTTGATACCCTTCTCCCCCACAAGACTATAACTGGGATTCGTTGAAGAGTTGACGCCCACTGGTTCACCCCACATCTGTCATCACTTAAAAGGAAGTGTAGAAGCCTGGAGAGAAAGTGGAGGAAATTCCTAGACACGGCTGCAAGGGAGGAATAAAGGCAATCCATTAGGTTCTACCATGCAGAAAAAAGATCAGCACAAGGCTCAGAATATTCTGGCAGAATTGAACAGGCCTCAGGCTCTCCCAGAGATGTTTTCCAGGTGCTTAAAGACATTCTTCACTCCCCCCATAGTGGTAGATCCAATTGAAGCCTCAGAAGAACACAGTAATAATCTAGCCAGGTTCTTTCAACAAAAGATCATTGCCATTTATTCAAACTTATCAAGGGATAAGCTGGTAAGTCAAGCTAGAATCCCCCCAAAAAGTACAGCCACCTTGTCACATTTCCCCCGCTATCTCAGAAACAGACTCTTTCTTTTCTTACTGCATTAAAATCAGGTTCACCTTTGGATCCAGCCCCTCCTCATGTGTTAGCTCTTTGGGCTAGGGCCACTGCCTCTGTCCTCACTGAATTGTTGAACTCCTCCCTTTCTAGAGGCCACGTCCCGGAACAGTGGAAACATGCGATAGTCAAGCCCCTGTTAAAAAAAACAAATTTATATGCAACGGAACTTAAAAACTACAAGCCTATATCTTTACTTCCTCTTATGTCTAAAAGTTTGGATAAACATAATAACTCTCAAATATCCATATTTTTGGAAGAGAATAATATTCTTCATCCCACTCAGATGGGTTTTAGACCTCTTCATAGTACTGAATCGGCACTGATAGCGGTCATGGAAGAAGCCAGAAAGCGAATGGATCAGGGTCACGACAGCTGTCATACTGCTAGATTTGAGTGCTGCCTTCGACACAGTAGATCATCATCTGCTTATTCAAAGGACAGAAGCGACTGGAATCAAAGGCCTCACACTCACCTGGCTAATCTCATTTCTTGAGGATAGATCATTTAAGGTCCTGGACCGCTCTCACTTCTCTGATCGGTTTAATTTGAGTTGCGGGGTCCCACAGGGCTCTTCGCTTAGCCCTACTTAATTCAACATATATTTGGCCCCCTTGGCAGAGCTAGTGGAGTCCTTTGGACTATCACTGGTTTCCTATGCAAATGATACTCAGCTAGTGGTTTCTTTTTCTACAATGGAAGGGTCAGAAGGATCGGCACTGCCTTTGTGTTTACAGACAATTTCCAGTTGGATGACCAATAGTATGCTCCAACTCAATGGGGATAAAAAAGAAATAATGATCCTCGGCCATCACCCTAACCCTGCTAATAATACCCTAGCTACTTCTCTGTTGGAGTACCTCCTCCTAAGAATTATATTAAAAGCTTGGGAATCTGGTTAGACCCTCATCTCACTTTGGAACATCATGCCAAGAAAATTTCTGCTGCCTGCTTTGAGTCATTAAGACTCTTGGGAAAGGTACTTGTAATACTCCCACCTTTGGCAAAACGACTTATTGTACAAGCAATTATTCTGTCCCGTCTTGACTATGGTAATAGTCTATTTCTGGGCTCTCCCAAGTATGTGGTCAGCAAATTTCAGGTGGTCCAGAATGCCGTGGCGCGTCTTCTGCTAGATATTCCAAGGCATACTTCAGCTAAACTGGCCTTGTCCCCTCTCCACAGCGTATAAAATTCAAAACCCTATGCATTATCCATAGATCACTATACAATAGAGGACCTCATGCGCTAAAAACCTTAGCTACCTTTTACAAACCTGTTAGAGCTCTTTGATCTGCACCTACAGCATTAGCTTTACTTCCTAAAGTAAAACAACCTAGATGGGGTGGCGCTACAATGGAATATCGGGGAGCTAAGTTATGGAACTCCCTCCCCCTTACTATTCGTTTAACTAGTCATGAACTTACTTTTTGAAAGGTGATTAAAACCTGGCTTTTTAAACCTTAGTTTCCTCTCTTTTTGGTCCTGTTGTTGTCTTTTTAGCGCTGCGAGGCCTTCGGATAGTCAGGCGCTTTATAAGTGCAAATAACATAACATACCATGCTCAAGAATAAACATGATTTTATTGTCTATCAGAATTGTAGTTCAGTCTGTTAAATGGGCTGCACACCATTACACTCTCTTGTGACATCATGCCTTAGGGAGAATGCTGTAATATGCTAAAGTAATTGGAGTGAAGTGACTGGATGATCGTGAAATGCAAGCCCAGAGAAAGTACCTGTTAGATTTGACAGCCTTAGGGTGGTCTTCCCCCAACCTTTTGCCTGCCTCACTCCATTTTTCTGATCTTGTTTTTGCTGGTTTTAGGACTCTGCATACCTTACCACTTCTAACCAGTGCTAACGTGCTTTTGCTCTCTTCCCTAAAATGACAACATTGGTTCATACCCAATGGCATATTTAATTTACCTAGAATTCCCTAGTAAAGTGCACTAGATGTGCCCAGGGCCTGTAAATTAGTTGCTACTAGTGGCCCTGCAGCACTCATTGTTCCACCCACATAAGTAGCCCATTTACCATGTCTCCGGTCTCCCATCACAAGGCCGGTGTATGCAGTTTCACAACCACTTCGACTTGGCATTTAAAACTACTTGCCAAGCCTTAAATTCACCCTTAAGCTAGGCCCTCGGTAGTCCATAGGGCAGCGTGCTCTGTAAGTAAAATGCAGGACATGTACTTATATTTGTACATGTCCTGGTAGTGAAAGACTCCCAAAGTCGTTTTTCACTACTGTGAAGCATGCTCCTCTCATAGGCTGGCATTGTAAATGTCTTTTAAGTGGCAAATTCTGATCTGTGGGGAGTAACCTTGTCATGTTTGGTATAGTTGGAATGGTAATGAGAAGTCCTACTTAATGGAGAAGTTGGATTTTACATTAGTATTTTAGAAATGCCACTTTTACAAAGTAGGCATTTCTCTGCACTTACTGCTCTCTCTGCCTTACAGCCTGTCTCCAATCCACATCTGGTCTGTGCTGGTTGACAGCTCCCCTTGTGCATTTCCACCCAGACGGCCATAAACGCAGGACACTCAGCTACATCTGCATTCATCTGCATGCAGATGGGTTTCCCTGCACAGGAAGGGTGGTGGGGCTCTCTCTTACACTGGACTGCCCTCACACAAAGAAGTGATACCCCTCACAGGGCTCCTGGCAGACAGGGCTGAGAAGAAAGGGGAACATGTGCACTTGAAAACCACTCTTTCATTTCCTCCACTTCAAAGGTGCTTTTGGGTATGTATACTAGGCCTGTGATCCCACCAAACCAGACACTTCTGGACTGACAACTGGACTCTGTCAGACGGACTGCCTGGCTGCCCAAAGGGCTCATCTGGACTGCTTTGCTGGAAGGACTGCTGGCCTGCTTGTTGGCGTTCTCCCTGATGGTCCCTAACACTGAGGAAAGACTCTGGGTTCCTCCACAAGTGCTCTCCAAGGGCTTAGATTGAGCTTGCCTCCTGTTCTGAAGTCTCAGGGCTATCAAAAACTTCACAAAAATGAAGAAAATCTAGTGCATCAGAAAACAGATGAAATGCCTGCAAAGATCGACGCAGCATCTTCCTCATGGCTGTAAAAATCGATGCATCACCTACCAAATAGACGCAGCCCCTTCTCCTTCCTACCAGCATGTTCTGGGTTTATCACACATCATCCCTGGGTGTCAAAATATCCCCCCCACCACAGTAAGGAACCACGGCTGCGCTCCTGGAAATCAACATATCACCTTGCCCCACAGAAATAATTGACGCATCACCTCTGCCGCATCAGAAAGTCTTTCTTTTTTGATGCACCTCCTCCTCTGCAGCACCTCTGCAACATTATTTTGGACGCATCCCAGGTACAGTGTGCTAAAAGAACACAACCACTGATTCTTGTGGATCATATACACCTTGAAAAATTGATATTTTGACTTGAACATATTGGATTTTAGTTGTTTTGGTCTTATTTTATTCAGATAATATTATCTATTTTCCTAAACTGGTGTGGCGTACTTTTTGTGGTGTTTTCACTGTGTTACTATATGAGTTATTGCTAATATACTTTACACATAGCCTTTTAAGTTAAGCCTGCCTGCTCTGTGGCAAGCTACCACAGGGTGAGCATAGGATAATTTAGGTTGTGTTGTGACTTACCTTGATTAGGATTGTGGTCCCTACTTGGACCGAGTGCATACCCCTGCCAATGACCCAATTTCTAACAGTGCCACTTCAATATAAAGCTAAGTTTACTTTCTCCATTCAGTACAGGGTCTGCACTTCTGGTTTGGTGCTACGCCGGTTTTGTGTTGGAAAGATGAACAAAAGGGAGCACCATAAATCCATCAAGGGTGCATCCAGAAAAACCCCATCTCTTGCTCACTGTGAGCTATAGCTGAGTTTCAGAACCTTTGACCATGAGCTTTGATTTAGTCTTTCTGGCCTTATGTAAACTTCCACGGACATTGAATTGAGACCATAGAAGTAGCCAACTTCCAGAAACAGTTCAAAGCTTCCTTGTAGAACACAACCCAACTTCTCGGTTATGGCAGGCAAGGCAAGTTCTCTTGACACTCAGGTCCCATTATCACTGACAAGACCCATTAGAGAAGTTTGTAATTTTTTCCACATATATGTATTGGAACTCCAAAGACTTCATTCAGTGCTAAATAGATATCTCTAATGATTTTCGTTAAAATGATAAATTCTGCACTAACCTTATCATTCAATGTTTAAATCGACTTTGACTGTCCTCGATGCCTAGGTTAGTTTAATATTAAAATATGTGTGATTCATGTACTTTTCATTCATGTATAAAGAAGAAAAAAAATCTAATTTCTCAAGAAAACAAATGGATAACAGAAAAATTAAACATCATTAAATAAACTTGAATAAACTTATTGAAGAAATATGAAGTACTTCTAAAGTGTGTTTTTTAGGACATATCAGTGAGCTAGGAGTTTATGTAAAACTTGCATTGTCAATACTAATTTTAATGTTCTGCACCCTGCCCTCTGTGGGCATACTTCTCACTCTGCATGCACACAAGCACACCTCTCACCTTGGACTCATGAAGGCACAGTTTACTTATACTCATGCAGAGATACCACCTGCTCTTTTACAGACACTCCCTCTCACCCTGAAGTCATACAAGGCACTTAATTCAAAGGCCTTGTCAGCATAGGGTCGTACAAATGGCATGCTTCTCAGAGGGGGCGCAACACTTGTGTGACCCTCACAGGATGCCCATAACCCAGTGCCCTTGTTAGCACAGGATAACGCACAAGGGTGCCCTTGACAGGAGAATTTTCACAGGGGTGAAACTCACATATGGAACTGCCAAAAAGTGTGCACTTGCTAACAGGGGATCCTGCACTTGAGTTACCCCTCACAGTGGTTCCTGCCCTTGGGGACCCTGGTTGGATGAAGAGCACTGCGGTCCAATACATAGTGCCCTTTCAGCAGGAATTACTGCTTAAGGGTGGTCCTTGCAGAAGGTCTGCATGTTGGAACTTCTGCCAGGGTTTTCCCAAAATCCCTGTTCACTGATACACTAGATATTTGGGAATCCCGCACAGGGGTGTCCTTTACACTCTCCTTCATTCTTTGCAAGAGTTCAGGCTACTCTTTGTGCCGATAAAGACAAAAAGCACAGAAAACGATGTAATGATCTTCCTAGCACAGGAGTGTACACAGCGACAGGACAGAGAGAGGGGGGAAGGTCCACAGCGGCAGCAGATTAGGAGAGGTGGGGGTTGCTGGGACAGTAGCTAGAGACTTGAAATCAGTAGAGGTGTATCTCACCAGTGGTAACTGAAAGTATGGGGTGGGTGCAAAACATAGAAAAGGTAGAAACAGGTAGAGTAAAATTACCAGGTTTCAAGGACAAAACAACTGAGATAGAAAGAAGACTGGTCAATCAAGGTAGCCCTAACCAGAACCACAGCCCCTTTAGACTCACTTCTTTCATCTTTCAGTTGCCTGTCTCCACTTAACCCTGTGGCAGCCCCACCCTCAGCCACCACTAACGCGTACTTGTGATCTTGTTAGTAACTCTTCAATAGAAAAAGAACTGGTTGAGATGCAGGTGTGCTGATGTGCCCTTCCACTCAAAGAGTTTGCAGTGTAGAAAGAGCGTAGCTATAGCAAGGGTCAATGGCCCTGCTGTCTCCCCATGCTGTGGACACACTGAACACTCTCCCACCTCCAAGTCACTCATACCCATGTACACTCACACAGGCTACCAGTGCTGCATGGAACGTACAATGTTTGAGAACCAACCATCCAAAGAACAAATGTCATTGGTTAGTGCATGTGCAAGGCACCCTTCATGATGTTGTGCATGCAGAGATGGTCTGCATAGAAGCCGCAGCTGAGTATTGAGTTGAGGAAATGGCTAAAGAAGGCTCCATTCCGGAGTTCTGCAGCCTGTTCGGAAACTGGAGGCTTGCTTGTGACGGATTGTAGCTGTAGCTCCTATATGGTCATTGTACCATGCCCATTATTGCCTCTTTCAATGTTAGCCCTGGGTTTGGTTGTGATAGAAAGTGGGTCAGTATTACTATATTGTATGTTTATATGAAGGTTGGCCTGGTGTTTAATTAATTCAACCACTCAATCTGCTGCTGAACATGGGTTAAGAGTCAATCTTAATAAATCAAAAACCATGTTAGTAACAAGACCATCACCTCCCACATTCTATATTGATGGGTCAGCATTGGAAATAGTGACTGAATATACATATTTGGGAGTGATTTAGATTCTAGAGGAACATTTACGGTTGGTGTTGTGCACTACAAAAATAGTAGATTATTTACTGCTTTTTCATCATCACCATCCTCTTTACAAGGCCTGTCCCTTCAGTTACTATTGCAAATAATGGCCGTTAAACATTCTCCTTCTCTCACTTATGGAGAAGAGGCCTTGAGAGGAAGAGCTGATGAAATAGTTGACAACGCAGATGTAGGAACTCATCAATGCCTGCTCAATCTTCCATTCCAGGATTTTCCAGCCCAAATTCGTTTAGAGTTTAGCCTTAGGAGGCAGCCAATAAGTAGACTGAGTGCTTGCTTGAAATTTGGTTACAAACTGAGAAATGACCCACGATCTACGTCAGGCCCTATTGTGTGGGAAGCGATAAGGGACCCAAGAAATAACATGGCTCACGACTATTTAAATTTGGCCTTAACAACCTTTAAGGCTGAGGAGCTCCGGGCCCTAACCATCTCACAACATCTCAATTTAACAGAGTCATCAATGTATCAGGGAAAAATATCTCATCCCTAATGGATAAAGCTGTGCTGGCAAAAAGATCCCATGCATGGGTGGTAATAGGAACATACGTCCCCCTTAAAGCTCAAACATACATAGGATGTTTGTATAGCTTATGGGCAAAATTAAAGCTGCAGCGCCTTCGTCTTGGAGACTTGCAAATGTGTCTTAACTCTCCGATTTGGAAGAGTACCACAGCAAAGTCTTCATGTCGTCTATGCAACTATGCTAATGAAGACATTTGTCATATTGTTTGTACTTGTCCAGCCTTAATCATTGAGCGGAAAGGGCTGTTGAGACAGTTCTTTAGTAGAAACTCAATACGTACAATCCAATAAGCAGTAAAAATGTGTCTCCAAGGGGATGATCCAATGCTTTGTGGCAAATTTTTTAAGTTTGTGTCTATTGCTGAGTCAAAATTAGCAAAGCATGAGTTATAATGGTAACCCTGCTGTGGTACTCGAATTGTGCTGAAGGTTTCTAAAAGTCTATGCAGGAATACAGGATTTTGGTCATTTTAAAAGGGAAATGGACTGATAAAACTACAATAATGTATTTTAATTTTGAATGTTTATAGTAAACCATGATTGCATATACTGAGCTAGGAATGTTCTGATTTTGCAGTTTGACAAACAAAAGAATAGTATGAAATGGATTTAGTATGAAATCCAGGTTAACGTTCATACTAAAGTTCGATTGCTAAGCTAGGAATGTTTAACTTTGCAGTTTAGCAAACAAAAGAAAAAGAACAGTAAGAAAATTAAGGATAAGCATATGGCACTTTCGTTGACTATTTTGCACTGATTAGTTTTTAATGGTAGCACCATTATTTCTGAGGTTGTTTTTAGAGGTGCTATATAATATATGAATAATAGGTGTATTGGGCACCAAACTAAAAACAATACTTTTTTCGTTCCGCCTTTTAACGGCGAATGTGACTAGTAAAGCTTGATTGTTCATGTTACACTATGAAGTTTTAACTTTGTAGTTTGGCAACAAAACAATAGTTTTAATATGTAAATTAGTATATGCACATACCACATTACTCTTGACCCTTTTGCAATTAATAGACTTTAATGGTAACCAGTGCTTAATTTGTAAATAATAACGTGCCGGTGCCCAAAGCCCTCCTCTTAAACACGCGGCTGCTGCAATTAAATGTGCGAGCACCGAATACTGAGACAGCATAATCCTGAAGCCATCTCGGGCCTCTTCAATACATTTACAATCACTCCCTTCCCCTTCAGCTCACTCTGGCAGCTTTCTACTTTCTCCCTTTGTACTTTTTCGTTTTTCCCTTCCTCCGTCTTTCCCATATGTGTCTTTTGCTCGCAGCAAATGCTTGAAGCAGAAGAATAAGCTCCGGCCCTCAAAAATAAGTGCTGGTGCTCAGCACCGGAACCAACAAGCACAAATTAAGCACTGATGGTAACACGATAGTGGTGGGATGACCTCATATGCTGCTAAATAATACTTGAATAAGATCCATGCTTGCGAAAACGTTGTATGCTAAAGCACTTCTATTTTTAAAATGATTGGTCATGCAAATTTGCATGCTTATAATTTATAGCTAGCGGTTTAAGAATCGGTATGTTGTTATATGACTTATGACTAATGTCAAAGTCTTTTTTGTCCTATACAGTTTGAGTCGTAGATGATCCAAAAAAAATGGGTATCCAACTAAATGACGACCAGTTTCTATGATGTTATTTACTGACTGATGTTTTAACTGGAAAATGTATTGTATTAATATTGTACGTTTTAATTAACTGAACAATAAAGTACTTACTTGATACTGTATGTTTATGCCCCATGAGCTGCAGAGCATAAACATAAAAGAAAGATGATACCTGGCCCTTATGACATGTTGCTTTATTATTTATCTCCTTCTCTGCCAGGCCTTTTCCCCCCTCAGATGCCAGGCCTTTTTTGGATATTGGGGGAGTTCGCGCTTAGGCCCTCATAACCTTTTGACCACATAAGCAACCCACGCCAAATTTGCGCCCTTTTTTCCCAACATCCTAGGGATTCTAGAGGTTCCCAGAGTTTGTGGGTTCCCGTAGAGGACACCAAGAAATTAGCCAAAATACAGTGACATTTTTTTTTTATAAATGTGAAAAAAGGCCTGCAGAAGAAGACTTGTGTTTTTCCCCCCCTTAAAATGGCATCAACAAAGGGTTTGCAGTGCTAAAATCACCATCTTCCCAGCCTTCAGGAACAGGCAGACTTGAATAAGAAAAACACATTTTTCAACACAATGTTGGCATTTTACTGGGACATAACCCATTCCTTCCAGTTAGTGACAGAAATGGATGTGAAACCAATACTGGATCCCAGAAAGCTAAACATTTCTGAAAAGTAGACAAAATTCTGAATTCAGCATAGGGTTCATTTGTGTAGATCCTACAAGGTTTTTCTAAAGAAAATAGCTGAAATTAAAAAAATATTGAAACTGAGGTGAAAAAAACATCCATTTTCCTCCACGTTTTACTCTGCAACTTTTTCCTACGATGTCATATTTTGGAAAACAATATACCGTTACATCTGCTGGACTCTTTTGGTTGTGGGGATACATAGGCCTTGTAGGTTCATCAAGAACCCTAAGTACCCAGAGCCAATAAATGAGCTGCACCCTGCAATGTGTTTTTATTGTATACCGGGTATACAGCAATTCATTTGCTGAAATTTAAAGAGTGAAAAATAGGTATCAAGGAAACCTTTGTATTTCCAAAATGAGCGTAAGATAAGGTGTTGAGAAGCAGTGGTTATTTGCACATCTCTGAATTCCGGGGTCCCAATATTAGCATGTGAATTACAGTGCATTTCTCAAATAGACATCTTTTTTACACAGTTTCTAGCATTTGGCAGGAAAAAATGTAGAGAAAGACAAGGGGCAATAACACTTGTTCTTCTATTCTGTATTCCCCCAAGTCTCCTGATAAAAATGGTACCTCACTTGTGTGGGTAGGCCTAGTGTCTGCGACAGGAAACACAACATGGTCACATCACATTTTTACATTGAAATCTGCTGTGTTTTTTGCAAAGTGACTAGCTTTGGATTTGGCCTCTAGCTCAGCCGGTACCTATGGAAACCTACCAAACCTGTGCATTTTTTAAAACTAGACACCTATGGGAATCCAGGATGGGGTGACTTGTGGGGCTCTCACTGAGTGCTATTACCCAGAATCCTTTGGAAACCTCAAACTGTGGCCCAAAAAACACTTTTTCCTCACATTTCGGTGACAGAAAGTTCTGGAATCTGAGAGGAGCAACAAATTTCCTTCCACCCAGTGTTCCCACAAGTCTCCCGATAAAAATTGTACCTCACTTGTGTGGGTATGCCTAGTGCCCGCAAAAGAAAATTCCCCAAAACACTATGTGGACACATCAAAATTATCAAATACAAAACTACCTGTTTTTGCTGGGGCATCTGAGTTTTTGGTCCTGCACTCAGCAGCCATATAGGGAAACCTACCAAACCCAACCATTTCTAAAATACTAGACCCCCAAGGGAGTCCGGGGAGGTGTGACTTCAGTGGATCACCTAGTGTTTTCTTACCCAGAATCCTCAGCAAACCTCAATTTTAGCTAAAAAAAACACATTTCTGTGTGGGATCAGCGCAACAAATATCCTACCACCCAACATTCCCCTCAGTCCCCTGGTAAAAATTATACCTCACTTATGTAGGTGGGCCAAGTGCCTGTGACAGGGAAGAGCCAAAAACATGTCGAAACTGAGGGGGAACCAAAGCGGGTCCAAAAGGGCAGTTTGAAAAAAAAGCATTTTTAGGCTGACATGTGGGCCAGAATTTTCATCGGTATACATGCGACAATGCTGGGTGGTAGGAATTTTGTGGACTCCTGCAGATTCCGGAAGGTTCCATCACAAAAATGTGGGGAAAATGTGTGATTTCCAGCAAAGTTGGAGCAGCCCTCACCATTCCAAGTGGGACAATTTTGAGAGTTAGACAAGCTCTCATGGCCCAAATATAAAACCAAAACGCAAAATAATCAAATGTCCTCTTGCTTGTCGTGGGATAACATGTTTTAGTGTGCAGAGAAGAGCTGAAAGACTGTTACACCTTCAGTTGTGGTGGGGGCATAACAATGCCGATACTGGTTGGTAGCCACCACCCCACTATTTTTTTTTATTCCCTGGCATCTAGTAGGCTTTCTGCCCCCCCACCCGGGACTGGATCGGGAGTAATTGCCCCATCTGCCCACCGGTGGGCAGAACAACTTTGGCCCTATTTATTTAGAGCGGGGGTATGGGCACACTCCCAAACTCTTTTTTTGAAAAAAATATACCCTGGTCTCTGGTGGGCTTTCTGCCCCCGTTGAGGGCAGATGGACCTTCCTAAAATAGGCCGATCTACCCCCAAGGGGGGCAGATATGGTCAACAGTAATGTGCCCCATGGGGAGCGGCCCTTGTCAAAGGGGCTGCCCTCCCAAACAAAACACAAACATACAGACACACCAATCCCTGGTGCCTAGGTGGTTTCTGCCCCCCTGGGGGCAGAAATGGCCTAAAATAAATTTCCACTCCCCCCCCCCCCAGGGGAGCGACCCTTGCCTAAGGGGTCACTCTCCTTACGTGAAATTGGTGCAAAAAAACGCCCTGGTGCCTAGTGGTTTCTGCCCAGCCTGGGGGCAGATCGGCCTAATAAAAATAGGCCGATCTGCAGAGGGGGCAGAAATGTCTTAAAATAAATTTTCCCCCTAGGGTAACTATCCTTGCCTAAGGGGTTGCTCCTCTTGCATGAAATTGACGCAAAAAAATAAAAATCCCTCGTGTCTAGTGGTTTCTGCCCCCTTAGGCGCAGATTGGCCTAATAAAAATAGGCCGATCTTCCCAACCAATGGGGGTAGAAATGGCCTAATATAAAATTGTCCGCAGGGGAGCGACCCTTGCCTAAGGGGCCGCTCCCCACGTCTAGAAATAAAAAAAAGATCCCTGGGGCCTAGAGGTTTCTGCCCCCTGGGGGGCAGACCGGTCTAATTACAATTGGCTGATATGCCCCCAAGTGGGGCAGAAACGGCCTAAAACAAATTTGCCACCCCAAGGGAGCGACCCGTGTCTAATGGTTTTTGCCCCCCTTGGGGACAGATTGACCTAATAAAAATAGGCCAATCTGCCCCCAAAGGGAGCAGAAATGGCCTAAAAAGATTTTTCCCCCCAGGGGAACGACCCTTGCCTAAGGGTTCGCCCCCACGTCTAAAAAAATAAAACAAACAAAAAAAAATGATCCCTGATGCCTAGTTTTTGCTACCCCCTCCCCCTCTCCGGGGCAGTTCAGCTTAATTAGATAAGGCCGATCGGCCCCCGGAGGGGCCAGAAATAGCCATAAAATAATTTGCCCACCGGCGGAGCAGCCTTTGCCAAGAGGCAGTTCCCCTTATGAGTAAAAACAAAAAAACATTAACTCCCTGGTGTCTAGTGGGCATTTCCGCTGCCCGATCGCATCGCGATCAGGCAGCAGAAATGCTGAGAGAGACATCAAAGTAAAGGAAACACCTTTCCTTTCCTTTGATGCCTCTCTTGCTTTTGCATTTTTCCTCCGATCAGCTTCCAGCGCGGAGAGGGAAGTCTCTGATGAAGTCAGCACGCTGATGGGGTCGGGGTGGAAGGGGAAGTGATTCCCCTTCCATCCCTGCCCAGGGGAGGGAGGGTACTAGACCCCGAGGGCCCATAGCAGGATGAGCTGGTCTCGTCCTCGGCACACAGCGATCGTGGCCGAGACCAACTTGCCCAGGCACCCGAGGGATTAATATGATATCTTGCCCTTAAGACATTGCTTTATTATTGTACATGCTCTGCATCATTATGTTTGAATGCAGCAGCTATCTTAGTTGATGGAAAACTGCTCAAGAGCCAGTGGGCAATGAATGACAAAACACAAGTTCTACCCAATTAACTGATCTATTAAAGGAAATCAAAATGTTGAAAGATGCAGTGTCTCTCTTGCGCTACTGGACCAGAAAACTATTTTGCTGTTGATCACCTAAGGTCTGATGACTTATTCTGCCTCCAGAGCCAGGGAAAGAGGTATGGAAAATCAAGGAAAAGGTCACTGCTTGATTCTAATTCACACCTATACTTAATGTACGTCTAATGCACAGTAGTTTTTTTTAAAGGCCAATTTCCTCTTCAGCCTAATAATAAGAAATGGCTCCAGTTTGAAGTGACTTGAGGCTGGGTACACTTTAAGAATATAATAAAGAGAAGCTTCTGATATAACAGCAGGAGACGTAAGTAATGTAGAGAGAAAAAAAGAAGGGAGAGAAATGCCATTTTTCTGCAATACCATGTAAAGTTGTTAGAGATTCTGCCAGAAAATATAGTTGCAAATTCAGTCGTGGCTGGGGACTGGGCAAAGTGGCGACAAGGGGAATAACATAAAAATAAATAAATATGTTAAAAAAAAAAGACTTACCTGGAGCTCACTGCCGCTCTCCGCTGCACTGCAGGCTCCCAGCCTGCCCTGTGGCCAATAATGGCGCTGCTCAGAGCAGCATTATGATTGGCTGGAGCACCCTGGGTGGGTGCTCCAGTGGAGAGTGGCAGCCTGGGGTTGTTCTCTCCAACCAGGCAACACAGTGCTGGGTTGGAGAGAGCCCTTGTGCCATGCGTGTTTGGCCGACACAATACGGGCCCTGAGGGAGTGCTCTGTGAACTCCCCTCACTGCTCGTCACCCACATAGCCCGGCCCCTTTAAAAATAAAATTATAATAAACATGTTTTTATTTTTAAAGGTCTGCGGCTACTGCTGCTGGCGGGGGCGATGCCCCTCCGCAATAGTGGAGGAGCTGCTCCTGGTCAGATTGTTGATATTAATTTCTGCCTCTCCCATGCATATTTGAAGAAACGGCCTCGACTTCAGGCTCCCTTGCAATTGCTGAGCAAAAGAGTGCTTCAATGAGGGATTCTCTCTGTGTTTCTCTGTGTAATCCTCTGGATTAGAGCATTTTGAGAGCTCAGATAAAGCGTGCTAAATCCCTAGACCCTCGCTCACATTCTCTATTGCCAGCTGTTTTAAATGATAAATATGTTTTAACGGAAAGTCTTCCGAAATGGGACAACACATCTATTCTATGATTCTTCCCAATTATACAGTATATCACATAGCATTGTGCAAATGTTTTGTTGTTGAGGCAAATGTTTGTGAAATTCTAGATTATTGGCCTTAGTACAGTTTCCCACTTCCCTTTCAACTTCACGTGTGCACATTTTTCCTGGACTCACTGCACTGACGTAGAATTGAAATATTCTGCATGAAGGTGTAAATCATTGTCACTAGCATGAAATAAGCGCCAAGTAGGAACAATCTAAGGCTACTCAGTTCAGATTTTGCATCTGCTCAACATAAATCTTATGATCTGGGGAGATGTAGTTAATGCCAGAGCATGATGGCTGCCTGAGTCAACTGCTCGCACCCGAATCGACACCCTAGCATGGTGAAACTGGACAGTCACAGCTGATTCTATGTGATGAGATGCTTCCAGATACCCGGCTTCATACAGCTGCCCAACGGACTTTCAATTACACCATTAAAAAAAAGAATGCTCAAAGCTGGTAAAAGTCATCATACCCAAGATGGTGGCCACTGTTCTAAGCCCCAAAGGTGAGTTGCGATCCCTGTAGCTGTAGCCTGATTCCTCCAGCAAGTAGGAGACGAGAGAGACAACATTATGCTGGCAAAAACTCTGCAAAAAATGTGAGTACCATGTATTGAGTGTGAGGTGGGCGGTGAGACTGAGGATTGAACCTCACAGCTACCATGCAACCTCGGCTTCTGTCCCCTGGGGGGAGCTCGCAAATACAATTCCATCACACTATTTGAACTGGAAGCTGGTGAGAAAGGCTGGAACTCTTCTTCAAGGTATCAGATTCCCTCTCCATTTTCCTTTTGACACCCATTGACTGTGCATACCTGAGTCTCGGAAGGTGGGGCCCAGTACCAACCTCACACAACATGTCCGGGCCTGGCATATTCATCATTGTGATCTTATTTTGGCCTATCAGCCATAAAAGAACAGTTTAAAGTATCCAATTTCAATAAATCTTTGTAATACAATAAATGCATAAGAACATCACAGAAACAAATGATAGTAAGAAACTAAAAAATCAACGCTAAAAAGTGAATTACAATGTGACAAAAAAAATACCAAACATTAGTGCCATTCCCGGTATGTAAAACCACCATCCTCTTTTAAAGGAGTTTAAAACGACAAAAAGGAGGACAACCCTCGTGGCACATTACTTACTACTCAGTTGGGTTAAATAATTGCTACCTCTACTGTTAATGAACAAATGTGCCACTAATTCACCACAAGAAAGATAAAAATCTTGAACTGCAAAGACTAGGGGTCAACTTGTATCGGACTGCAAAACCCAAAAAGGATTCCTGGTGCTACCTGGTTTCTAAAGTGCAGCATATAGGGATCATCCGATTTGTCCCTCGCCGACTTATATGCAGGGCAAAAGAAAATAACATGATCCACTGTCTCTGGCGAAGTGCAGCAAGATGGGCAAGTCAGCCGAGTGTTTCTTATGGTGTCAGCCCACCCAACGGTAAATTAATGTAGCGGCAGGGTCCCAAACCAAAACCGTATATATAGCTTCCTCACCTGTGCTCACTGGCCCTCATTGAGATAATCTTCTGCTTTACAACCATCCATTAATTGTAGAAAATGTGAGTTGGGGACCATGAGTAGTCCTAGAGAAAAAGGTGCTCAGTTTGTACTGTGAATAGTTTCTCTTAATGATTGTTTTTGGGATGGATACAGAAACCTCCCAAGGGGCCTCTCATAGACTATTGCTACGTATCACCCTCAGGGTTTCACCCATGTACCCAATCCAGGGTAGGCTTCTTGACCCGGGTTGCTTGAGTATTTCCTCTAACCTTAATTGATAGGATTCCATTTCTGGGGTGGTTCAGACTCTTCCTCAATATAAAATCGGTATGATACCCACCCCATTGATGATTGATTGGAGCCCCATATCCAACCTAAGAGGCAACAGAGGGGTACTAACAGGGAGGCTCAAAAATTGTCACAGAAATCGATTGTCTGCAACCTCAAGAGCTTTCAAGTCTTTATGGCCAATAGCTCTTCGCCAGACAGGGCAGCCCCCTGGACTTGATAGTTAAAAACTTCCATCACCGGGGAGACTGGTCTTAAATAAGAGATCCGTAGGGTCCTCCAATATGGTGCTCCAGTTTTAGTTTGTGCTCTGAGATATGAGAGACCCATTCCAATTGCTCTGTAAGAGTAATACACAGATATTCAATGGTATGAACCCTCTCAAGGGGAATTCCCATCAATATAAGGTTGGCTCTGTTTGTCAGGTGTGGATTAAGCACCAAATATTTTGCTTTTCACACATTATTTCTAAGCCCCTCATCTCACGGAAACTACTAAACCTGTCTAAAATGTTCAGTAACCCCATCAGGGATTTGGACAGGAGGAGTATGCCACCTGCGAACAATAGTGCTGGCACCTTCATATCAGTTAGTCTTGGGGCATCGCTATTGCATGAGCTAAGGTGGTCTACCAGGTCTTGACATACAGAGTGAATAAGGCTGGGTGGAGGAGCACAGCCCTGCCTCATCCCTCTATTAATGAGGAAAGGCTCGGTCACTTCACCCAACCGACCACACCTAACCTGAGCATAATTTTTCTCTTGCAACCTTCAAATCATTGCAAGAAGATAATCCGGAATCCCCACCTTAGCTAGCACTTGCCACAATGTGGCCCTGGGGATCAGATAGAAGGCTGAATGCAGATCCACTAACATCACATATAGCCAGCCACCCTCAAGGACTGCATTTTTCCAATATAACATCTGAAGGTTAAATACCTGGTTGAAAGTGGAGGTACAATTACAGAAGCCATCTTGTAAAGAGGTAAGTACATCATTGGCCTCTAACCAGCCTTGTAGACTATCTAAAATAATTCTACAAAACAGCTTCTGCGAGCTTTCAATAAGGCTGATGAGACTATATTTAGCAAGTAAAAGAGGAGAGACCTTTTTATAGGTAGGTATGATATCTGCGTCTGTTCAAGATGGTGAAGTAGGGGTGCCAGTCATGATGTCATTAAAATGTAGCGTAAAATAAGGACCCCAAACATCATTCTCAAAGAGAAACAAATCAACCAGGATCTTGTCAATCCCAGAGCAATACCTTATTGATCGCTGCACATACTTACTGGATTGTAATAGCTAGAACAGTTCCCAAATTGACTGGTTCAGGGGAACGATCACCCACCAAATCTCCTACTGAATGTAAGCCAGAGAAGTGCTCTATTCAGTCGGCAGCAGCAATATTATTCTCCATAGGGCGATAACCCTGCTTGCTCCCTGTAGCAACTAAGTTCCAGAAGGTGCAATGATCACCTTTTTTTTGCAGCAACCAATAAGTCATCCTATTTCCCACGATCCCACTCCCTTTTCGCTTCTGCAATAGTATTCTTGAACACCGCTCTGCCAAGTTATATCTGCCTTTTATCCTGTTGTTTTATAGAATGAATTAATTCTACTTTAGCAGCTCTGCAAGAACGATTGAGCGGGTGGTGGCACACCTAAATTCTGAGTAAGAAAATTCCCCAAAGTTGCCTCCACTAGTTTGTAGACGGAACCAAGCAGCTCTTGTTAATGCAAAATAATACATCATTTGACCCTACGTCGTTTAAGGGACAATTCCAGCCTACTGTCATGAGAATCAGGACGGATGCAGGAACTACTATAACAGCAATTCATAAAGGATAAGACACGTCAACACAATCTATCATATTTTGATACTAATACCTACTAGGAATCATCTTATTTTTTGAACTCCCTAATTACTGTTCCCTTTACCTTCCCCCTCTGAGCCCTAAAAAAAGCAGTTGGTGAGCTGGCTGTGACTATATCAGAATTTTAAGAACTATTAATGGGACTTGTATTTTGTTTTAAAATGTGATTAAAAAGTCATCACTGTAAAGAAACTATGGATGAAATGTACTTGTATTACAAACTAAAAAAAAATTTTTCAATAAAAGAACAAGCTAAAATTGTGAAGTTGTATGGGTTAAAGAATTTGTAGCTAGTTGATAATAGTTCCCTGCTGATGTGTATAAATGTTTCATTGCAACATTTCTGTTTATTGGGTTACAAAGCTACACTGACACATGGGACTGGGTGATGGCAATATGCTGTGCTGCTTCTCCTAAAAATGATCAAACACGCATCACATTGAACCCTACAAGCCACTTTTCACAATGACTCAGTCAATTAAAATTCCTTCAATTTCAAAGGCCTAAATCACCCCATGAAAAGAAAAAAGATTTCGGACTATTGCAATAGGCTGAAGGGGATATTATCATGTTACAGAAAACACATCTCAGTTCTCTTAAGGAAGTCAAATTCCACTTTTCGTGGATTGCAGAGGCTATATGTGATCCAGCCATCCATAAAAAAAATGGGCTACTCACCATCCTATCTAAAAAGTCCGAAATTACAACAGTATCACATTTCCATGATCATCAAGGTTGATGACTCATAGCTACAGTTAAGAACAGGGACAAAGAGTTAATCATTGTGAACATTTATTCCCCTGCAGACAACTCCGTTGACTTCTGGAAAGATCTTGACAAAACATTGTCCCATCTGCTCAACAACTTAGAGGTATTGGTGGGTGGGGGAGGTCATTGCAATCTCCTTATGGCTAGAACTCTACATATACTATCACAGAGTAAATTCCTCTGCAACAAATCACATTCCCAAATGAAAATATGCTATGCGAACAGTAATTAAATGGTCTTCTTCCTTTTGCCACAAACTCAAGAATAGAACCTGTAGTGCTATCTGATCATGCTTTCGTCTCCTTGACCTGACAATAGGTGACTCTACAACACCACCTAAACAATGGCAATTCAAAGATGATCTCCTTGAAGATACTGCCTCCAAAACAAAATAACTGAAGCAATTATCCTGTTTTGAAATGTAACACAGCAGTGGGTCATCTCTCCAGTGATTAGATGGGACGCACTAAAGGCTACATTCAGAGGGTTTGCTGAGAAACTTAATTGCCATTGAAAATAAAACTGTGTCCAAACGACTCACATTGCTAGTAACTGAAATGGTATGTTATGCCCTGCTATGTTATGTTGATTTGTAGAGCGCACTTTTCACCCCAGAGGGTATTCCAGCACTGATCAGGTAAGTAAGAAGAGGATTAGTTGAAGAGGTAGGTCTTTAGCTTCTTCTAGAATTCAACAGGTGAGAATGAGGTCCTGTTGTGCTGAGGGAGGGTGTTCCATTTCTTCGCAACCATGTGGGAAAATGAATGATCACCTGCTCTGCTTCTGTATATGCGGGGTGCATGTAAGGGAGAGAGAGAGGCTGAGCGCAGTTGTCTGGTGGGTTGGAAGAGGTGTGGATGGCGGTTGAGGTAGGAGGGTCCTGTGTTGTGCAGTGCTTTGTATGCATGGGTGAGCAGTTTGAAGTGGCAGCATTTCTGGATGAGGAGCCAGTGGAGTTTTCTGAGGTAAGGCATGATGTTAGTGCTGTTTGTTAGATTGAGGATGAGCCTGGCAGTGGTGTTCTGGATGGTCTGGAGTCTGTTGAAGTGGTGGGTGGAGATTCCAGCATAGAGTGCATTGCCATAGTCCGGTCTGCTTTTGATGGGGGCTTCTGTGATGATGTATCTGGTGTTGTTGGGGAGATTTTTCACAGCATTTGTAGGATGTTGAAGCATGAGGAGGTAGCTATATTAACCTGCTATGCCATGGTGTGTTTGTTGTCCACGATGAGTCCTAGGTTTCTGACATGTTCTGTCGGAGTTGGTGTGGTGCCTAGCTGTGTGTGCCACCAGGTAAAACTCTTGTTGCCAAAGATCAGCACTTTTGTTTGTCAGTGTTGAGCTTCAGGCAATTCTCTCTCATCCAGTTCGCCACACTGATCATACAAATTGTTAAGTTGTTCCTGGTGGTGTTGTCTGTCAAGGATAGGATGAGCTTTGTATCATTGGCATAGGAGATGATGTTGATTCTGTGTGATCTGATGATCCTTGCAAGAGGTGTCATGTATATTTTGAAGAGTGTTGGGCTGAGTGACGATCCCTGTGGGACGCTGCTGATGTGTTTCTTGGGTTCCGAGCTGTAGGGTGGAAGTCAAATTCTCTAGGGCTTGCCTCTGAGTAATTAGGTTACCCACTTTGGTACTGGTCCTGCTATTCCTGTGTGATGTAGTCTTTTCACAAGGGTATAGGGACAAATGGTGTTGAGGACTGCTGAGAGGTTTAGACAAGAAACTGAGGTGCAAAAAAGGCTATGCAGTACTAAAGGAATTATGCAACCTACAGTGTGAGTATAATAAAATACTGAGTACAAGAGCTCACAACTGGGTTGATAGTTCTGAAGCTTAAAAAATAGGTACCAGAACAGAACTGGGAAATTGTTAGCAAATTACATGAAATGCACAAAAATGTGTCTTTTATATCTACCATCTAGAATGCAAATGGGCAAGTTGCAAACTGTGAAGCAGGACATTCTTGACTCTTTTCAAGCTTTCTACTCTAATCTCTACAACTTGAATATGCCAATTTTGTCTAAGGTGTTTGCAGAGTACTTAGATTCCATATCTCTCCCACACATTGATCATGATGATCGGCTATGCCTTAATGCCCCTATGTCAAATGAGGAAAATTCTGAAAAGCTATGCACAGTTTCAAGATGGGGAAGGTCGTGGGCCTGATGGCTACTCTGATATATTTTGTAAATAATTTGCAGACCTCATTGTGGGCCCATTGAAAGGAGGCCTATATCACTTTACAGAATCAGGAATTACTTCAGGAACTGCCAACGATGCCACTATAGTTGTTATCCCAAAAGGAAAGAAAGAACAATTGGACATTAAGTATTTTAGACCCATATCACTGATAAACCTTGACTGTAAACTATACACAACAATTATGACATTCAGAATTAAGACAGTCATACTTCAACTCATCCCCTCCTCCCAAACCGGATTTCTCAAAGGTAGACTGGTCACAGATAACATCAGACTATTTTGCCATGTAACCACCCACTCCCCTACAGCTGCATTGGCACTTGATACAGAAAATACCTTTGAGGTTTCTACATTCTACTTTATTTAATGATGGTCTGGGGTTGACTTTATATGCATGGTTATGACCCTCTACTTGAATCCAGGACTGAAGGTGAGGGTCAATGCTCATTTATAACAAGCATTTCCATTATCTTTGGGCACACGCCAGGGATGCTCATTGTCGCCACTCCTTTTTCTGTTCGTCATTGAACCATTGCTCTCAGGAACACCCAAATTATAAAAGGGCTCGCATTCCAATCTGGTAGGCAATTAGTTGCAGCTTATGCGGATGATGTATTACTATTCACAGGAGAGGCCTAACAAGCCATCTCAACCATAATGCAAGATATTGAAAGATAGTCAATAGGCTCAGGCTATTCGCTTAGTAAGGAAAAAAATGAAGGTTCTACCCCAGTGTTCATTGCATTCCTACAGTGTTTGGTACCTTGGGCCTGAAGTGGAAATCCATGTCCCTCAAGTACCAAGATATTTGGTTTGGGAAAGACTTGAAAAACTCCTTAGCTCTCAATTAAAACAAGATGCTATCAAAAATCAAAGACTTGTTGGCCACCTGATCTTCTAAATATATCACTTGTTAGGAAAGGATGGAAACCATTAAAATTATGGTTGCACTCCTTGTTAATTTTCTTCTTAGCATTCTACTGATTTCACTCTCCTTAAAAAAAAAAAGTCAGTAGACAAATACATTTCTAATTCCATAGAGAAAGGCAAAAGAGCTAGGATTGCCATGAACACATTGCAAACTAACAAAAATAATTGGGTCTTAATCTCCCTGTCCTCCAGAGATATCTGCTTGCACTCCTGCCTGTCTAAGGTGCATGGTGGTTTGTGACACAGCAAAGTTGGACTCCACTTTGGTTACCTATAGATACCCATTTATTGCACTCTTTACCTATTAGCTCTACCCTCACCATACGTCATATATCCCAATTGAAACCAGAGCTCTCAAAACCTATATTTTTGGAAACAGTGCATGCCCTAAACGAGATAAACAAGGTACTAGATAAAATATTGGGTGGTTCTATTCAGGCTTGCTTGTGGCACAATAATAAAATCAAGGTTGGCCATAATCTGATATACTGGGAATATTGGGCAAACAGAGGCATAAGCAGTATAGGTGATTTGGAAACACTGGACAGTCCCCTGCCCCCCTCCACTTTACACTAAAAACTCACTGTTCCTGATATGGAAGAATAATTTTCTGCAACTGAAAAGTGCACTTAGAAAATTGTCTCCTCCTCACTTGACCTTCTGGGTACATTGGGTAACTTTAGTAAGACCATTCATGTAGCATCACATATTTACAAACTGCTTGAACCTCATCTAATGAAGGGTTTAAAAAATAAATAGAGTCCATATATTCAACTCACATACACTTGCTACTTTACTGATTAAAAATGACAAAAGATTTATCATTCCCCATTTTTTTCCAAAATGACCCCGTCAATTCATAAAAAATATTGGACCCCACCCATACTCTGTAAACTGGCTTTGACTAAATCTGAGGTTTGCTGGAAATATGAAGAGGTGGTGTGTTCTCTGTTTTATTCTTGTAAATGAATCCAACCCTCTAGTTTTAAAGGGAAATCAATGATCCAGGAAGTCTTTGAGGTACCTTTAGACTAGACTTCCTGACGCTGGTGCTGCAACTCTTCAAACTCAATCTCATTCACCTTATCCACTCAAAATACATTACTCCTTGATACACTTTTAACTCTTGGAACTTAAATGATTCTGATGGAATTGAAATTGACATTCATGATTTAATTAAAAAACACTGATCCTTGCTTTGTCCCACTAGAAGTGCGGATAACATATCGTATTCAAAGTTACACTTATTTCGTAGCTCAAGACAACAGTGGGACAGACTTGATGCATATTTACAGAAATGCAGCACAACGTAATAAACACTCTTCCTTATACTTTGTTAGCTTAGGATTGCTGGTCCTTGATAGTGATCACTAGACCAGACCTACTGTGAGTACACTAGATAAATAATAATTTGTAACTTTAATCCTTATGTACGATCTTGGTGGATCTGATGAACACATCACTCTCCCCCTTCACCTCCTTTTTGTTCCAGTCTGATTTTCTTTCTTTCTATCCTTATTTTGAATCCTTCTTATAATAGCAGTATTGGGCAGTCACTCCTTACGCCTCCCACTACAATTGATTCCACTGCTGTCTCTTTTGCCCCCTAAACATCTATTGACCGTCGAGCGCACCACTGTACACTGTGCACCTTGCGTCTCCCCGCAGGGGCTGGCGCAGTTGCCATACGCTGGCCAGAGGCTAGCAGGAGGCTGAATTGGGCCCGTGGCTATCCTTCCCAGGTCTGCAAATAGCATAAAATGTTGCTGGCTTTAATCGTGGCTCGTGGCTTCCCTCTATTCCTGTTCAGTTCACCATGTCTCATCATCTCAGATGGGGCAGGCATTAGCACAGCAGCACAGCGTTCGCATCCGCAGACAAGGCAAGCAATTAAAATGGAACCAGCAGTTGGTTTTTGTTAGGGTGGTGGCAGCAGCAGTCCAGCGGTTTGTTGGAAGGGCTGGCATAGACAAGCAGAAGTTAAGTGCTTGGATGTGATTGAAGTATAATTTGTTACTAAAAAAGGAGCTTCTGAAAGTTTGTGGCGAGGGTGTAGGAAGGAAGAAATAATTTTGATGGGAGTGGCAAGAGAAACAAGGAGCAGCCACTGGTAGGGTGCTGGTAGGCATTAAGGGGAAATGACGCCCAGGAAAGGGGAACAGTTAAGAGAGAGGGATGAGTAGCTGCCAACACAAGGATACCATAACGTCCTCCAACAACAGGCCAGAAATAGATTTGGATAGCCTTGGAAATGAAGGTGATAGAAAGACTAGAGGGGGGAATAACAGAGGCCAAAACCAGTCGGTCTGTCCTCCGCTGAATGTTTTGCAGGGAGTTTATGGACAGACACTTTAAAAGGAAATCACCTCAATCTTTAACCGAGCTGGGGCCAACAGAAAAAGGTCAAGTTAAGGAGTCTGGCGGTCCGACTTTAGATCTAAGTCAACCACAGATAGGCATAGAGGACATATCGAGTCACAATGAATCCAATATTGAACCCAGGCTATAATCATCCCCCAGGCTTTTTTTCATTATGTGAGGTTGGAGGGCAATATAGAGCCCAAAGGAATGGGTATATTGAGGAAGGGTACCCTAAGTGGGGGTGCCACTGATTGTAGGAGGAAGGAGAAGGTGTTAGATGTGCTGGGCCTAGAAGGTGGGAATAGAACCACAGATGGTGTAGGGCAAAACTCCACTATAAATATAAATTTCACTGAATCACCCTCAGTGTCCATCTTGGATATAATGTTGATCTTGCAGAAGACATTGCAAAGGTTGCTGGAGGTATTGGTAATGAGTCATGATATTTTGAAAGGACTGAGTGACCAATTTCAGGTAATTGCGGTGTAATTAAAACATATAAAGTCCCTTACGCCAACCATAGTTAGCCCTGTGGAAGGAAATAGGAAAGGTGCTGAAGTACCTAGCATGTGGAGGTTAGAGGAGGGGTTCGGTGGGCCACAGTGTGTTTATGTCTCCACTCAGCCAATGTTTGTGAAGAAGTTGGGGGAATTCCACTAAGTATAGACAGTATATACCCAAGACAAAAAGGACAGGGAAGGGAGTACAAACAAACCCTGTACAAACAAAGGTATCTGGGCGAGGGAAAGGGAGTAAGATTAAATTAAAAAAGCAAAAAAGCGATCAAATGAAAATAAACCTGAGGGAAACTAGGAGAACTAGAAAGCTTTAAGGGGCGGGTAAGAGGTCTTGTGGAGATTATAATGAAGGGAATATCCAATGCCTATGCCAGGAAGCCACAGGGAAGGCTAGGCGATGAGGAGCAAGGAAAGTCACAAAAAAGCAGGGGGCTCAGAAAGGAGGTTTGGCAAAAAGGGAAAGGAAAGACAGTACGTGCAGGAGTATGTCTGATGGAATGGAGCAAGAAATTACCTTTGGTTGTATTTAGAAAAGGCACAAAATGGGAAAAAAAGGAAATCGCACTAGAAAGACAGTCCCTCTAAATTGATCTAAACTACTTTTTGCCTTCTTCAAGTGTCCCAGCATGAAAGAATTGGGAACTAAGGACTTTAGACAGGTAGGCTTTACGAAAAATAGTAAACAGGAGAAAGTGACTAAAGTCTTGCTGTATTCAGGGCTGGTAAAGTCTGTGATCTTAAATGGTGAAAAGGAGGTACAAAAGGAAGGGATTATGGTGGTACTGAGTTCTAAAATATCAAAGTTCGAAACCCAGAATAATTTGTTCCTTAGACATCACACAGGCCTGGGGCTAAGACAAATTAGGTTGACGAGAAAGGGGTATGGTGAAAGTGAAGCCCTGGAGATAACTGTGCATCGCACCCCGTCAGGAGGCTAAAAAGAACGGGAATAGGTATGGGATTTTAGCCTCGTCAGATTAGAGGGGAGAGGAATGTTTGAGTGTTGTTGATTAGGACGCAGGTTCATTGCACGGACTAGGGGTACTAACTTGGAATGTTGATGAAGTAGCATGTATGTTGCAGCTGTAAAGATTTGGAAAAGTGGTCAAGTCACATGAGAATGTGTGCATGCAGAAGACTTGGCTGTGCGACGACTCTTACCTATTTGAAGGTTTTGTGCAGGTAAATAGGGTTGCCAAGAGAAGCTAACAGGGTTGCAGTTCTGGGGGTTTAGTAACCTTAATTTCAACAGAAATAGCTAAGAAGGCGGTCCCAGTAGAATTGAAATGTAAATGGTTGATCGCTTGTAGAGTGAGGTTACTGGACCCAGACAGGAGGTACGACTCTGTGATAGTAGTTAATGTGTATGTACAAGATGTTTGAGGAGACAAATATTGCCTCAAACTACATAGATTCAAGGACAACGTTGATTCATTGAGTGCTAAGTTTTATAAAGATTTATTTATTATGGTAGGGGATTTTAATCATAAATTAAACCCTGGTACAATTGATGCCTGGCATAAGGAGACACTATCGACATATAATTTAGATGTTGCTAGCTTCCCAGTAATTAACTGTGAGGCACATCATGAGGCACTGAACAAATATTTGGGCACCATGGGTCTGTTCTGTATTAATGGACGGATGGAACCAGATCATCCAGCAAATCGAACGTTTAAGTATGGGGCATAGTCTTGTCCAATTGATTACATCTTCATGCATGCGTGGAACTTCGATAAAATTAGACGTTTCTCTGTAGGACAGGAAAATGGAAGAGATCACTACCCCTTAAAGTTGGAATTAAGCAGAGGGTAAGCAATATGAGAGAAAGGGTGCTCCCCAAGTAGGTTGACTATTCTAAGCGCCTCACAGCCTGTATCATGGAGGAATCATTAACTAAATTAACCTCTCTACCAGCAGAGATTACAATGAGTAAGGCTCCAGTCAATAACTTATCATTGTATAAGAATATTATTAGCTGAGTAGTGACCCGCCTAAGGGTGGTCTTGAAAGGGGAGAGGGTACAAGGGGCGAGATTGAAGGATTATTCAAGGAAAGGGAATACCTGGTTTAATGAGGAGTGTTAGAAACTGAAGTCCCAGATTAGAAAAGGGGAGAAAAGGCTTAGAAGGAGATATGATTGGGTGAGGTAAAATAGCCTTCAGAACTTGAAGAAGGTATATAAAAACATGGTGCAAAATCAGAAGAGAGTATATGAGGAGAAATGTTTGGGAAATGTACTGGAAGCAATAGAAACAAAAAACTTGAAAAGGTTCTGGAAGCTAGTGCAGGATGACTTCAGAGGGGTATGAAGTGTGTGGTGGATGAATATACCTTGGCACAATATTAGTAAAGATGTATAGTGGTGGGTCAGAGGAGGTATCAAGGCCAATACCTTGTCGGGGGAGTTGGATAGAAACATCAGACCTGTATTTTTGGGAGTAAATATCAAATGTACTATAGCTAATCTGGTACTGACCAGGGCAGCCGGGCCGGACAATCTCCTGGCTATTATTATAAAGACCAGACGTGATTGGTGGGTGGCATTCTTTGGCCAGATGTTTCAGTTTATTTTAGATTAGGGGCAGCTCTCAGAAAATCGGAGAGGTGCTATTGTGAGACCAGTTTATAAAAGGGGGAACAAAAAGACACCAAACATTATAGATTAAGTAATCTGCTAGATGTCGGAGAAAAATGTTTCTAAACAATTATCCTGGAGAGACTTAAGGAATGGGCCAAGCTGTAGAATATTGACCCTGCCCTCCCAGAGCAGGGTGGTTTTAAGGAGGGTCACTCAACAATTGACCACTGCTTTTCCCCCTGGACCTTTGTGCGGAAGTCGATAGATCAAGGAGGAAACTGTTCTGTTGTTGTGTCGACTTCCAAACTGCTTTTGATCTGGTGGACCGTAATTGCTTATGGGACTCTCTGATTAGGCAGAGTATTTCAAAGAGTTTGCTGTGGCTCAATCAAGAATTGCATACAAATAATTACGCCCAAGTTATTGCAGATGTGGAAGGGACCCTAACGCAGAAAATCAGAATCAAAAATAGGCTGGGGCAGGGCTGTGTGTTGGTCCCATCATTGTTGTCTCTGCTTATTGACGATTTGCCTGCAGCACTGATACTAGAAAGGAGAGCCAGCCCCAAAATGAATGGGAAACTGTTGGACCTGACCCTTTTTGTAGGGTCAATCCCAAACTTTTTGCCTCCTTCCTCCTAATTTTTTCTGACCTCTTGCTGTTGGCTCTAGGACTCTGAGCACTTTATCACTGCTGATCAGTACTAAAGTGCAGGTGTTCTCCCTTCTAAAAGTTGGTATGATTGACTTACACCTATTTGGCACATTTAATTTACATGTAAATCCCTTGTACAGTGACATCCCTATACCCAGAGCCTCTAAATTAAATGTTACTATTGGGCCTGCAGTGCTGCTTTTGCTACCCACAGAAGTAGCCTTTCAAACCTGTCTCAGGCTTGCCAGTGCTGGGCCTGCATGCGCAAAATACTGCCACAGGGTCCTGGCATTGAAATTTACTTGCAGGCCTGAAAATCTCCTTTTACTACATGTAGGCCATCCCTAAGGTAGACCCTAGCTAGCCCTATGGGCCGGATGCTTGGTATGTATAAAGCAGGACATGAGCCTGTTTGTGTGGCCTGTCCTGGTAGCAACAAAAAGCCTATTTGGTTTCTCACTGCTTTGAGTGCTGCCTTACTCATAGGATAGCTTTGGAAATGTCCTGCCTTATGACTAGCGGGTATTGTCTGATTTATGAGGGGTAGCATTTGCATGTTTGGTATGGTTGAAATAGTAGTGAGAAATGCTGCTTACTGGTGTAGGTGGACTTTTTATTACCATTATAGAAACTACCACTTCTAGAAAGTGAGCATTTCTATGTGCTTATGACACTGGTGCTTTCTGGCTTGACTCTAATCCAGGTCTGGGGCAGAGTGACAGCTGGGCTTTGTACATATGTTCCAGTCAGCCTGCACACAGGGAGGGTGGAGGTGTCACTGAGGTGTATTTGCATATTGAATGGTCTTCCTGGGCTGAGAGAAGGGGATGCGGGGCACACCTGCATTTGTAAAGGCTGTGGCCTGGCTTCACACAAAGGGCTTGTTTACCCCCAACTGATGTCTGGAGCTTGTGCTGGAGGAGAGGGGACACTCCTAGAACCAGTTAGAACCTCTTCTCCCCCTCCTTGCGAAAGCTTGTGCAAAACTGAGTATAAGTACAGGGGGACTTTTCCCATGAAAAAGACACACTTGGAGACAAGAAGAGACACTGACCGTTACACAGAATACAGCTGGACGGACTCACAAGGAACCGACCCTGACTGCTGATCTGTGACCTGCTGGGTCACTAGAGGAACTGCCACTGACTGCAAAGCCATGTGCTGGACTGCTTGTTTGGGCCTTACTGCCCTGTGCTCCCACTTTGCTTTCTGCGGGGGCTGGGGTGGTGGTCCCCCTGTTCCCTGCAGCCCTTCTTGCCGTCCAGCACTAAAGAGCTACATATAATTAGCCTCGTGGTGTGGGAGGAGCACTTTTGTTTTTCTAAGCACGAGGACAGTGCTATGTTTGAATGTTCCTGTAATGGAGCATTGCGTGTAAGGAGCGCTTAACTTTATTTGTTTTTGTGCACTGGAGCGCTCTCAACGTCTCCCCGATGGAGAAATCACAGCCGCGAGCCAGGCAGGCTGCCAGGATCGAGAGCATCCAAAATGTGCTTCTCAGAGTGCCCCCGGGACACAGGAACATGAAGCCACGAGCAATTGCGCTCGCTGAGTGCTCCCGGGGCGAAGGGCACTGTGGAGAGTGCCCTGGGGGCATAGGCAGGCACCCACTTTGGTGCTCTCACCACTGCGGCCCGGGAAGGTGGAAAGGGAGGCATACACACCACATCAGGTGCAGGGACATCGTCCGGCAGGGGAGTGGCTGCCTAGGGGATAGGAGACCTCACCAGAGGTCCCTCACTCCCGCCGGGCCCCCCTCACTGTCTTGGAGAATTGCGGGCAGGGGGGTAACCTCGACCGAGGAACCCTGTCCGTACTGGGCCCCCTGTTGTTTGGTGAAGGATTGCGGGCAGGGTGGTAGCCTCGGCGGAGGTCCCACATCCACACTGGGCCCCCTGTTGTTTGGTGAAGGATCACGGGTGGGGTGGTAACCTCGACGGTGGTCCCCTGTCCACACTGAGCCCCCGGTTGTTTCGGTGAAGGATCGCGGTGGGGTGTTAACCATGATGAAGGTCCCCCATTACCACTGGCCCCTCCCCCCCACTTGCATTTTGTGGCACATAGCAGGCCGGGGTGGCGACCCTCGACCGAGGTCCCTGGCCCTGCAAGTACTCCACGGGGATTGGAGCAGAGGAGCTCTACATTTGGGACACGGACGTTCCCCTTTGCACCCCCTTCACTCCTGCTGTGGTGCCTGGGATAACGTGGCCGATTAGACTTGTCGGTTTGGGTGGCAAAAGTGTATAATGGTACTCTCATGTTCACAATGGTGCAGTATGTTGGTGATCTATGTTGCTGCTATGTTTCTCATGACTTGCCCTTGTTTTCTCTGATGTTCCTTGAATGGGTATTTAGGATGGCATATGTACTAGGGCATGTGCATTTTTGGTAACATGTTTTCTGTGACCTGGTGAATTCATGATGATGTATGTTATTAAGACGTGCATTATTTTAGTAATGTCTACCTGACTACTGCTTATGTTGCAGGACAACCCATAACCTATGTGTTTTATGTGACTGCTGCTCGCTTTTTCAGAGTAATAGTAATGTGTAATGTTCTGACAACTGCTTGGGTAGCAGGGTATTACTGACATGTTGTGTTTGGTCTAATGATGTTGTATACAATACAGTTTATTTAGATATAACTTGGTGTTGTGTTTCCTTTGTGGTGTACATATTGTGTGACGTATGTTGTGCAATTGCTTTACACATTGACTCTGGTATAGGCCTGACTGTTCGTGCAAGCTGCCAAGGGGATGAGCAGGGGGTATGGTGATGGTGTGTAACTCCCTCGCCCTGAAAAGCGTGGGTAGGTTCTGACTGGTTTAGATGCATACCCTAGCCAACCAGAAACCCCACTTCTAACAGAATCACATGGCATGTCTTTCATATGCTGATAATCTTGTGATCATTGATCAAACAGAGTTAGGCCTCCAAAGAATGCTGGATGCATTTGTAGAATATTGCCAAGCAAAAAAACTTACGGTGAATCGGGAGAAGTGCTGTGCTTTGGCAGAAAAATATCCAAGCTTAGCTGGTATTTAGGTTATATAAAACTGGAACAGGATTTTGATTAAGGTTGAGGGTGGGGGGAAATGCAAAAAGTTGCATTATGGTGCCAAAATGAGATTGTGAAAAGTGAAAGGGAATGGGCCAAGCGGGTAAGGAAAAGGCTGAATGATAATTTCTGTTAGTATGAAAGTGAAGCTGGACCCAGAGAATCTAAATATGGAGGTTTCCAAGACGGAACTCAAGGTATATTGTAAAGAGCTGTCCAGAGAGAACGATCGGCAATACCTTGGGGGTAAAAGTTCCGTGCAATTGAAGAAAGGTTCCCCTATCTGGATTTGCTGCCTAACTGAAGATTGAGATAAGAAGTACTAAGAAGAAGAGTGATAGATATCTATGTGATTTGAGGACTAGATGCAACATTTTACACACCATAATGGATTATCTAATCGTTTTGCACCGCCGGAGAACTATTTTATGTCCGGTTTTCAAAAAGTATGCTATTAGGGATCGAGCAGAAGCCATAGCACGCTTAACAGATGTGCATTTCTTGGACATTGCGTGTGCCATCGGAAGGTTTGTGATTGCTGTGAAAAACTTTATATGGGCCCCTGAAAGAGCTCCTTGCTTGTCTGACGTGGGTTTTAATCAATGTTGTTGTTTTTTAGAGATTTTAGCCATTACAATCGTTGGATATTTGTTGTATGTAATTGCTGGGATGGGTTTGATTGTGTTTTAAGTTTACGTTTAATGCTATCTGAAGAATTGTATCTGAATAAACATTTATTGACTGACTGTTATCCTTATTTTGGTGTGCACTTCTATTTGGACACAAGGGCCTTACAAATATTAGTTGGTTTCCGCTTGCTCTACTTAATCTCTGCCACATAATGTAGAGTTCTTTAACATCCGAGTATTTGCTTCGTAGCTCTTTATACTTGTAGTGCAATATGTTACAAGATCGAATTTTATGATTGAGTGTACCGCCGAGAAAGTGTACCTTTTCTTCGATATAAAATGTAATAAAAATCTGTCAAAATAAGAACATAAAGTTTATGATCTAATGCACCGAATGTGAAGTGTTGTACTGCGTGTTTGTGTTGTATACGTTATTGCAAAAAAATAATAAGGATATTTAAAAATATCCCTCTCTGATCCCATATATGAAACGAACTTCCGGAATCGCCAATGCTGACCCTACATTTTTAACTGGGATACTTAATGTGTGCAATAATTTGTGCGTGTTCTCAGACCTTTACGGAATGTATGGAATCATGAAACCATCATGCAAGTCCTCATTTTCATGTAAAATCCCAAACGCAAAGTACAAATCAACCATGAAGATTTGCCATGTTCACATAGCTGTTAAATGTATACATTTTTTGTTATGCTAATGTTCGGAGGGACATTGTGATACCTTGTGAAGTCTCATTCTTCGGTTTACAAATTACGGTTGCTAATTTTTGATACTCTATTCACAAAATCGTGCTATGTTAGATGGTGAACAAGGGATCAGGAATTCAGTGTTTTGGGAGCTAAAAACAATCTCAGTTGTAGTGACCTGTCTTCTAAAAGTAAACTTTACAATTTCACTTATGAGTATTGACTAATAACGCTTTAATGGAAATGAATTAAAGCTCTTTTTCACATGTTGTATCTATATACGAATCATAGCAAAACATCCTTAAAGTGCTATAACTAATGCAGTATCGTTTTTTGTTCTAGATGTCCTGGTTTGGAGCAATGAACGAGTCATACGTTGGATCCAAGCAATAGGACTTCGAGATTATGCAAACAATGCACTAGAAAGTGGCGTTCATGGGTCACTTATAGCCCTAGATGACAACTTTGACTACAGCAGTTTAGCACTAGTACTACAAATACCAACTCAAAACACACAGGCAAGTGTATTCACTATCACATGCTCAATGTGTATTTTTACCGTAAGGGAAGAAGGTTATGAATTCTCCACCTTTGTTAACAACTTGAATGTGCTCTTTTCAGGCAAGACAGATCATTGAGAGAGAGTACAATAACCTCTTGGCGCTAGGAACAGACAGACGGCTAGATGAAGTAAGTTACTGCACAAAATCTGTGTTTCTGCATGAGTTTATTTCGGTGTCATAATATCCAACACCGAATGGAAACATATGTAACTAACTGTGTATTCGTATGCTTTTTTTTGCAATGCCAATGAAATTATTTCAAACTTGTTACCAAGTGCACTAGTAAGCCTATATTCACAATACAACAGTATAAAGGTCAAATGTTCCATTATTACTGCAGTACAGCCTAAATTAAATGGACACTGCTAACTGGTTCTCACATATTCCATGTTACATTCATTTTTACAGAGGAACACAATTGGGCCCATATTCAGAAAATAGGCTGCAGTGAACCTCCCAATTTGGGGAAGTGGGGCAAATTGGAGACAGGGAGACGGTGCATGTTGCATCTCCTTTGGAGAAGGGCCAAAAACATGTCTCGCTCTTCTCTGTGGCAGGTTATGCTCACTCAGTTTCCAACTGTTATCAGACATTTCTGCGAGAGAAAGTAAATATATTTTCAACATAGAAACTGCTGCTAGTATTTTACAATGAGGGGTTATTTATTATGTGAATCAGCACATACATCTTATATGTCAGAGTGATAATATATATTATGGTAATTTCAGCAGTCATTATCTAAAACAAAATGAACATTAGAAAACCCTAAAGCATTTTACGTCACACATCCATATCTCAAACACTCTCTATCGCCACCTAAAAGAGGAATTGAACACCGTGTGCCAGGAACTGGTGTGAGAAAAGTGCCTTTTTAATTTAAACTTTTGGGAACATTCAACAGGAACACTCTACAACACTACCGGCATTCAAAACCTGCTCACCTCTAATGCCTGTTTTTCTAGCACAATGTTTAAGCATAGCTTCATACAGTTTTCTGAGGAACCACATTAGAATACGAGGTGAAGAAGCATATTGAGTGAGCTCATCACACGTGGGCTACTTTTCTATTTTCCTAAATCACTATCTTCCAAAAGTGTACCCGTGTCAGGAAATGACCCTGAGATATAACCACAGATATTGTGCATCCTTCTCTGAATATTCCTTAGTTGTAGGTTCAGTCCTATAAATATAATCAAGATAAAGTATTTTTTTTTTCTGGGAAGATTTGAGAGTTCATGTACCATTATTGCCATCTATAAAATGTCAAATTTCACATGTCTGTCCAGATAAGTTTCCCTTTGGAAGAAAGGGATGCTATGTCTCTAGGAACAACTGTGAAATTTATGTTGGTAGAATAATTAAGATTGCCAGAGAAAAGCTGTGCTACAGCAGGAAATACAATTTGATACGTCACACAGCAAACAATTTCAGGAACCCACACATAAGAAAATAACTCCTGGATTTGGTTTATGACAGTTATTCCCACAATGGATTAATTTGCTGAAAAAGATGAAAAGCGCAGAATTCAATTTGTTGAAAACAATGAGAAAGAAAACAGAACAGCTGGAGCTCCAGCAACCTTCCACATTAGTTTATTCAGATGACTATAATTATGAATTTTCATTTACTTTCCGCAAAATAAAAAACCCGTGGTGGCAGAGTGATGACAAGAACTTCAGGGGCGGGTCATCATGGAGGCGACAGTTTCCACCGCGTGAGGTCCATGGAATCAGCATGATGCCGGGCTCATCGGAAACACTGCCAGCGGGCTTCCGGCTAACCACGACATCCGGGCACTCACGGAAAATGGCAACTGATGGTAGGAACTGCTTCTGAATGTTATTCTTGTAAAAGAGAGGTTGAGTAATGTTTAATCATCATGACTCCTGATATAGGAGCTGTGAGGTACTCAGACAGCTACTGTCAACGTTTCTGATTTTTTTCTTTTTTCTTCTGCGATGGAACATGGGCTGAATGTTCAGTGGCTTTGAAAGGGGAAGTCTTTTTCAGGATCAGTATACTTTTTATATGGGATTATGGTATAGCATATAAATAGAGTGTAAACATACTAAACTTGGGCAGAAATTCAGTCTTGCAGTCCACTTGATAAGAACTGTTTAAGCAAAAAGACGAGCAAGATGTCTGAATACAGAAGTACCAGCAAGAACATCATGATATCTATGTTGATTTACCCAAGTGTCATGAAAAATGCTGTGCACTTACTTGTGGTGTCATTTCTGATATGAAACTGATAATTTTGTTTTTGTTTATTTTATGTTACCTTATCTGAGCTTTGTGCATTAATTCTTCAGTACGCTCAGGTACACACTTTGGCACATATTTATACTTTTTTTGCGCCGCATTAGCGTCACTTTTTTCCGCAAAAGCGGCGAAAACTTACAAAATACAATTGTATTTTGTAAGTTTTCGACGCTTTTGCGTAAAAAATAACGCAATTGCGGCGCAAAAAAGTATAAATATGGGCCTTTGTCTTTTTCTCCACAAAGGCAAAGGTGGGAGTTGAAAATTGAGAAAACTTGCCAAGTACCCAAAAGTAGTTCTGTGTGCGTTGCATTTTATGAACTTATAGTGCACATAGAAAATGAGCTTGTTGTGTGGCGTTTTACCACACGATTTTTGTTGTACTTTTCTTATTTGATGCATCTACGTTGAAAATTGATTGTACAAGCCTACATTTCATTTGGTTGTTGATGGTGTTTGCAGCTGCGCCTAGTGTAAAGTTGCTCCTTTTGATTGAAAAGTAGATTGTAGAAGTGTTGGCGATTGATGTTCCTCGGCTCCAGCCAAGTCTTCCAGGGAAGCCAGTACAAAGTAATAATGACCTCCTGCGTGTTCTTGTTCTCACCTCCAGATAGCAAAATAAACCCAAAGCCTCGGTTTAGAAAAGATGAGCACTTACAATGAAGTATGCACTTCCATTCAAAAGAGAGAGAAAATAAAGTGAGCAGTGTGTTTTTTTTTACTCGGCATGTAGAGTATAATGACCTAAAGAGGAAAAGAAACAGAAAGCTTGACTTGTTTATTATTTTAGGTCCCTGTTACGAATCTGGTGGAGTGGTATACTTGGGGAAAATAACTTCCCTAGGAGCGGATACAGCTAATAAAATCAGATGTGTTTTCATTCATGTTCCTCTTGTTAAAAGCAGGAGGAATATGTGCAGGGAAACCGAAATGGCTCCAAAATAGGGAACCGCATGCCGTGTTGATCATCTAATCCAGGACCGCATGCAGGGACATTTGAAGGATTTTGGGGCCCCGTGCTCAGAACAGTTTTGAATTTATGATCCAATTTCAGCCCTTTTATGTTCTCTTTGGCCAGGTCCATGACTGTGCAGACACTCGCATCCAAATTCTACATTTTTACATCTAATAATTAGGGATAGCGATGCGTGCTTCCAATATTATAACACAGCAGCAGTTCACTCATATTACTGCAAATTATCTCTGTGACACCCTCCGTTTCCCACATGCGAGGTCCTGTTTTGATCTAAAAGAACCTTACTTATGGATGTTGCATGAAACAAGAACACATTTCTCTGCAAAATGTCTGTAGTAGACTCCCACACATTACCCCCATTAAAAATAAATGAAAGGAAAACGTGATTAAAACAATCTGTTTAAGAATGATTCAAGGTCATCAGGGCAAGACTCGATGCAGAACTGAGCTGGCTCTATCAGCCCCCCACCCCCGAAAGGGTGGGGCCATGGGCCATAGACTACTTTGCCCAAGCCTTAAAATGTCTCTTTCCACATGTTCTTTATACCAAGCAGAAACCTCATGATGCCTAGTAAGTGTGTGTGGGGGGGGGGGGAGGGGCGGTTTGAAGGTTTCAGCTGGGATTGTTAACTCCAGTCCCGGTTCCCACCTATATAATTAGTGGGCTTCTTGCGATGAGGTCCTTACATTTGTGACCATTTTATTTGGGTGTTACCTCAGATTTAGGGCCTGATTACAACTTTGGCAGCCCCACCACAGGACCGTCAAAGCCGTGGGGATGATACCACCGCCATGGTGGTGACATTTCCCAATCCCCCCCTCCTCCCTGAGTGTTTTACAATGTTCCCGCCGGGCTGACTAGCGAGCACATTGTAATACGAATTCCCGCCGGGCTGAGTAGTTGGAACAGTGCTACGGTATTGGTCTTAGCTCCCTTAAGGGAGCCAAGGTCAATATCTTAGCACCTCAGCGCCTATGGCAAAGCAGACAGTGCACATTCTGATGGTGCTGGGCACGGAAGCCCCCACACTGCCATGCCATGGGCAGTGCAGGGGCCCCCCCATTGAAAGGCTGGCAGGAAGTGGGATTGTAATCACCCAGGCGACGCTGAGTTCAGTACTGCCGTGGCTGGTTACATCTCTGGCTGCCATCACCATGTGGGGAACTATGTTCCCGGCAGGGACGGCGGTCCCCTGGTGGGTCCATCCGATAGGGTTTTAATGTGGTTGTCAGACCGCCACAGTTGCGGTAGTCCAACCATCACCGCGTGGCTGTCGGACCTGGGACCATCAGCCGCAAAATGAGGCCCTTAGTCTCAATAAACAGTGAGAATGGGCTTGAAGTGGTTAGGGTGACACTAGAACACAAACATCACAAGATAGCAAGATTTTGCAAGGCTACACAATTTTCCCAAAAAGGCTTTTTCAGAAAATTTGCTAAGAAAAATCGAAAGACTGTGAGCAATTTCATCAGTTCCTTTTCATTTTCAATTTTATCCCAAATATGCTAATTTCAGAACACTAAATACAATGATGAAAAAGAAATGCTTGAATTTTACACATTACCACTACGTACAAGGTAAGCAGGATGCCTGTCTAAATAAAGTCTTTAAACAATATGCTATGCCGCTAACCTAAGGTGTCAAACGAATTAGCACAAAATCAAATACCAAGCATTAAGGGCAAAGGTACATTTTCTGCTCTCCATTTAAAAAAAAGTTCTAATTGAAACACAAACAGGGAAATTCCTTCACTTTTCAAATACTCCGTTTCATGTCAAGGCACTCCTTGAGCAGCTGTACGCTTTACAAATTCGATCATTCCTTCATCGATGTCTGTAGAATCTGTTTCTCCACATATATTTACTTGTAGGACTACAAGTGAACCAGTTTTGTAGAGCCAACAGGGATTGCAGATCAAAGAGAGCTTCTCAGACTAAACTGTGAAGCATCATAATGCTGGAAGCACAGCACAAAAAAATACAATGTTCCAAAACTCAGGACAGCAAAATGTCTCCTACGGAGGCACAATGATCTGTATCACAGCTACCTCTTGAAGGATGCTCAGACTTTAGTGCCAGTTGTTCTTAGGGTCGAGCCCAAATCACTCTGCCCCTGGTGTAATCTCTCTATGGACCTTTAACCCTTGTCAAGCCCATCAATTTGGTTGGTTCGGGGTGCCTTTTAAAATTAGCTTGATTTAATTAGTGAAAGGTATGCATACGTCATGCCTTTTCCGGTGTTTAGCCCGCCTTGAGCGCACCGGCCAACTACTAAAAACATACGAGGCTCCATGTTTTCCGTATGGTTTCTGTACTATTCTTTCCTCTTTATTTCGTAGGCAGGGCGATCTCGCTGGGCAGTAGTAGAGCGCTGTGCATGACATTAGCCCTGTTATATGGATATTTGCACTTTTGCCGGTTAGATGGATAATTGCACATTTGCCAATATGTTTCACTTCGAGTTTTCTTTTGTGTGTTTGCTTTGCGCTCATGGCGGCTGTCGGCTCGCTTATGTAAAACTGTTTTACTTTTCAGTTTGTGTCAAGAAAAGTCCGGTTGGGAGTTTACAACGCTAATTGCTTTAACTCGAGAAAACACGAGATCCATTGCCTTGCAAATGCTTGTCCTAATTGGCACGTTCTTCCAGAAAGAGATTACAAATCTCATACTCAATAAAACAAAACTGATGTACTACTCACGCATAACTTGAGGTGCTAGTTGGCTTTCTTGAGGGGAAAATGTAGGGTGTTGGAAACCCCCTTATTTTAAGTAGCAATGCATTTGGTGTAAAAAGACCCATTTTCTAACCAGGATGTGTAGCTTACACACCCAGATGGTTGCAAATAGGCATGCAATTTGAGATGAAAAAATGTGTGCTAATAATTTGCATCACAAAATGCCCATTTGCACGGGGGTCACAAAACCATCCACCTAATGAATATTTATTAAAGAGGTCCCAATTTGCAACCCCTGTTAATAGCTGGTGGCCTGCCTGGGCAGCATACCATATCCTTGTATTTGCTTTACCAAATGAAAAACAGTTTTTAAAGTGACACTTTAAACTGATCACAAATGCCTCTTTTTAGGTCTAACCCAAGGACCACTTGAGCTGTTTTCCAAACTTCATATTTTCAAAATAGTACATATATAGAGGCTTACAGTCAACATGTTTTCACCATTGATCTGTTCACGTCTCTCTCCTTAGTACCATTTTCATCCAAGCAGAAAACGAGGCTCAACAGACCAGTCCACTCCAGCCATTGGATACTTTCACTTTGAGTGACTGCAAGATTTTTTATTTTCTGATGGTATAGCAAACATCTACTATTATTCTAAAGAAAAAGTAGTTAGCACCTGTTGGATGGCTGTTATTTGTCATGCTCTTTAGAGTAAACTGAGTTAAGGCAGGCTTCTGATATTGACTGCTAGGCAGTTGTGTGGGTTGTATGTCCATCTTTTTGTGAGTTTATCTTGTCAGCCAATGCTTTTAGCACTCAAGGTGTTTGTTAGGATGATATTTAAGTGTTAGAAATGGGCTCTCTAGTTGGCAGTTGGTTTGCACCTTGTCCAAGTAGGGAACTCACTCTAGTCAGTATAAGGGAAAAACCCACTCAGATAACTCCTGCTCACCCCCTTGGTAGCTTGGCATGAGCAGTCAGGATTATCTCAGAAGCAATGTGTAAAGGATTTGCGCATAACACACAGTAACAAGTGAAAAAACGACAAAAGGACACCACACCAGTTTTAGAAAAATAACCAATATTTATCTATATAAAACAAGACCAAATATGATAAAAATCCAAAATACAATAAGTAAGATATGAATTTTGCAGACATAGCTCCACCTGAGGCTATCACGGTGCTATGATCAACAAAACCAACAGTTCAGGCTGACCATGCCATCGCGGGCCAGCTATGGTGTCGGGAAGACCCGTAAACAGTACCTTTGCAATTGCAGGGTGTTGTGATCCTCGCAATGAGATCTGGAGAGCGGCATAGCTGGAGTCGCGTTGTCGGTTTTGGAAGTCAGTGCTGGGGTCGTCGGGCTCTTAAAGTAACACACGTTGCAGATCGAACTCTGGGCTGATGAAGTCAGGAGCGCTGGCGTGGATGACATCGGGGCTGCGGTGCGAAGCGGGACGATGCAACATGCAGTGCCCAGAGGTGACGGTGCAGGCAGCGGCTCGGTGACGGTGTCCAGTGGCATCAGTGAGACCAGGGCTGCAGTGTGAACTGGGGCGGTGCACTGTACAGTGTCATCAGATCACAGTGCAGGAAACGTTGTCATCGTGGCTGAAGCACTGTCGTCGGTAGGCTCAAGTCGGTGTGGCACGGGAAGGGCTCCGTGCGGCATCCACGGGTTGCGGTGCAGACAAGGACGCCAGGTGATGACACTGGAGTCGATGGTGCTGGCGTCGGTGGACCAGGGCTGCAGGACGGGATGGTGCTTCGTGTACCTCACGAGCGGTGTATACAGGCCATGGTGCAGGCAGCAGCGCTGGTGTCAGCAGGAGCGTCGGCGTCGGGGATGCCCAGGCTGTGGTGTGAGCAAGATGATACCAGAGTGCAGACCCTCAGGTCACAGTGCAAGCAGCAGCTAAATGGGGGCGACAGATGGTGGCGCGGGTGAGACCAGGGTTGCGGTGCGGTTTTTCTTCTTGAACAGCACAAAACACACAGTTGCCAGTGCTCTTGGCAGATGGAACTAAAGTATTTGGTGTCCCTGAGACTTCCAAAAGGAGGCAAGCTCTACTCCAAGCTCTTGGATAACTCTCTCAAGCAGGGCACAGCAACGTTCACTGAAGTTCACAGAAGCAGCAACTGCAGGCCAACCCAACAAAGCAACACAGCAAAAGGAGCAGTATTCCTCCTCCAGCTCTTCTCCATGGCAGAGGTTCCTCTTGATCCAGAAAGATTCTAAAAGTCTGGGGTTTTGAGTCCATTGCTTATACCCTTTCTGCCTTTGAAGTAGGCATACTTCAAAGGAAAGTCTCTGTTGGTCACAAGATCCTGTCTTGCCCAGGCCTGGTCCCAGACACACTCCAGGGAGTTGGAGACTGAACAGTGTGAGGGCAGGCACAGCCCTTTCAGGTGTAAGTGGCCACTCCTCCCTCCACTCCAGTCCAGGTGGCCCATCAGGATATGTAGGCTACACCCCAGCTCCCTTTGTGTCACTGTCTAGAGGGAATTCACAACAGCCCAACTGTCAGTCTGACCCAGAAGTAAAATTGAAACAACCAATTTAAAAACCCACTTTACCAAAAGGTGTGTTTTTAAATTGTGAGTTCAGAGACCCCAAACTTCAGATCTCTATCCACGCTCAAAGGGGAACTAAACTATAAGGATAATTAAAGGCAGGCCCCATGTTAACCTATGAGAGGGATAGGCCTTGTAACAGTGAAAAACGAATCTAGCAGTATTTCACTGTTAGGACGTGTAAAACACATCAGTACATGTCCCACCTTTAACATACACTGCACCCTGCCCTTGGGGCTACCTAGGGCCTACCCTAGGGGTGCTGTACATGTAGTGAAAGGGAAGGTTTGGGCCTAGCAAGTGGGTACACTTGCCAGGTCGAATTGGCAGTTTACAACTGCACACACAGACACTGCAGTGGCAGGTCTGAGACATGTTCACAGGGCTACTTATGTGGGTGCAACAATCAGTGTTGCAGGCCAAATAGTAGCATTTGATTTACAGGCCCTGGGCACCTCTATTGCACTTTACTGGGGGCTTACTAGTAAATCAAGTATGCCAATCATGGATAACCCAATCACCAAAACAATTTACCTAGGAAGCACTTACACCTTCGCACTGATAAGCAGTGGTAACGTGCGCAGAGGCAATAAACCAGCATAAATAACTCAGGAAAACTAGGAGGAAGAAGGCAAAACGTTTGGGGATAACCCTGCAAAAAGGGCCATTTCCAACGTTAAGTACTGGGAAGGCTCTGCCAATGTATTTTGGAGTTGCTGTTACGAAGACTGGTAAACACTCTTCCACGCAGCACCATGGAAGTGGGGAAGAGGATGAGATTGAAGCCAGAAGACAGAGAAGCAGATTTTCCACAAACTCATACAATGCGACATGGCAATCAAAGCTGCTGCACTACATTGTGTGAGGAGGGAGCAGGACAGCACTGTATCTATTAGGATATAGCACTCTCCTGCTCTTTTCCTAGTGCTTGTACACAGCCAGCCTGCCTCCTGCCAGACACACAATTTTACACTTTAGTGCAAAGGAGTTTGCGTCATGCCTGGAATGGTGCCGTTCTTGTACAAAATACTGTGCCTAAACACACTTTAAAACATTTCCCACTTTGGATGTGTGCTATACAGTGCAACACACACACAAGGTGGAAACTCTGGGTGAAATAAACCATTTCTTCTTTTATCTTCTGCCTCAAAGAGCCTTTATTTTGTGGTACAAAACCTTGACTATTATTGTTAGTAGATAGAGTTTGCATCTAAAACCGTGGGTGGTTGAATGGGAATGCTCATGCACCAACCATGGAACATCTCCTTGACACAGAGTAATGCAAAGTATGCTACTTTCAGACAACATTCCAGCACAAAACAAGCTCTGCAAAGTACATTTTAAATAAACATACTGCACATGTTTGCATTACTTTTGAGGTACAAATATGATGTAAAATGTTAGATCTGCCACAATTTATTGATCCGGTGACCCACATCTCTTGTTTGATGGTCAGATTCGAGCTCTGATCATTTCTCTAACTGAGGAATTGCAGACGTAACAGAGTACCCCCAGAATCTAACCGTGAAGGAATCTCTCCCTCTCTGTCTTTGTTATTTTATCAGCTGAAGATATTTCTTCGACTCCCCTCAAGATTTCCATATTATGAGGATGATAAAGGTCTTGAACCAGCTCCCAGAGGCAACTTTATCCAGCATTCTGACATGCCAGCTCTTTAAAAATACCTGGCAGAGAACCCTTGGTTTCAGAAAATTAGGGCCATGTTAACGACCTGGTTGTGGTGCTCTTGCACCATTCAACATGGTGCAAGAGCGACGCAATCCATAAGTGAGATTTATGAAGCAGAGCAAGGCCACATTTCGTGGCCTGTGTGGCTTCATAAATCTCGAATATTGTAACAGAGTGCAAATCAATGCATTACATTACTCTGCGCCAGGTCGGTGTTTCCAAGGGTGTTGCATGATCCATGGATTCTGATGCAACCTGGGAATGTGCCAAAAAAATACACCTCCCCTCAAGAGGTGTAATGAGGAAAAATATGTTTATTTCTCCTTGTTTTTTCCTTTTTCTGTGCACACATAGAAAGAGAAAAAAAACCTGGATTGTTTTGATGCAGGAAGGCAACCCTTGCTGCACAAAAACAATCCTGCATGCAATGCAGGCACCCTTGCACCAACACAGGGGAAAGGACAGGAATGTGCAGTATTCTTTCGAATAGCGCACATTCCTACCCTTTCCATGTGACGCAGGACAACGCAGCAAGGTGACTTGCTATGCTGCCCTGTACCACAAAGTCCATAATATGGGCCTTACATCCCTGGGAAGTGCACAGGCATCTTTAAGCAGTTCCATGTGCTCCTTGCTCCAAAACTGCTTGTGGGCAGAAGGTCAAGGATCTGCTATTTTTTTAATTGAAGAATCCACTAACAGTGGCATTCCCTAGATTCCTCACAAGATTCTGCCCCTTAGCTGGGGGTGAACTGGAGCTGCCTGCTGCTGTAACCTTACATCATATGTTAGCCAATGCGTCTGGTAAGTCCTTAGTGGTCACTGATGGCGTATCAGTAGCTGATCACAGTGGACACATGTGGAGTGTGCCCTCAAAAAGTGCTTTGTAGCTTTGAATCTAGCCACTGAGTAACCTCTTGTAATGGACATTCAATCAGCAGCAACAGCCATTCATTCAGTCTGAGGAAGACTGTGTAGATCTTTTGGCTGGCATGAAGCTTCAAGCCAAATTTCTTTCTGAGGTCACCTATGGTGAACTGAAGGAAGCTGCCTTTGCAAAAAAACATGAACCATGGTGGCAGGTCTGTTTGCATGATTAAGGGTCTGGAGTTCAAAAGGTGCTCTTCTTTGGGTAAGATATCAGGGCACTTCCCTCTTACCTTTTTGGAGGTGGAATAACTTTTGAGAATGGCTTTCAAGAACTAGATAATTCTAATCTTTAAAAGAGCCTAAACTGTGGAACCTTCGACGCTTTCATCCCCAGGGGACAATTGCAATCCTCCTTCATGGCCTAAGAATCAAAATCCTCTTCCAGAAGCCTCAACAGCAGTCCGGATTATGCCAGTAACTTGTCTTCTCCCAGACCTCTGGGAGGTCTGCTTTGTCCGTACTCCTTTGTGAGGTATTCCTGATATGAGTGACATTGGTTCCTGAACTTTGAAGAGTTTTTTCTATTTTCGAATACGCCATTCCAGTCACTAGTCTCACTGTGATTTCTTAAGGCTACATCTTTCACCACTCAAGTCATTGGGGTAGGCATACTTCATTTTGGTTTATTCTAAAAGCCTTTTTTGTATTAGCTATTATGTCAGCAGAATTGGAGAGCTGGATTTTTTTCAGTAAAGACTTTCAATTTAAGTGTTTTCCAGACAGACGTGTTTTAAATTTAGGCTATGGTTTTCGACACAAAATAGTTTCACCTTATAATACTGAGTAGAAGTACACACTGCCCTACCTTTATCCTAAACATTCCTCAGAAGCGGAGGAATCCTGGCACCTTTTGGATATAACTCAAGCAGTCCAGGTTTACATCTCAAGTTCTGTAGCTTACAACCTCTGTGAAAGGCTGTTTGTTAATTTAGGGATTTTTCAAGAGGGATAGAAACTGCCATCTTTTGCCTTGAATAACTGGATAAAATGTGCAATTTCTCACGGGTCGGAATCTGAAGATATTTATTTGCTTGGTCCTGGGCTGCTTGGTTTGTGGGATGGTGGCTTCATGAGGAGAGGCTAGGAGCGCATTACTCCAGGAAATGTGTTGAGCAGCTACATGTGCAACTTCTTCAACTATTATCTCCTATCACTGTCTGGATATGAGAATGAAAAGACATGGGCCCATATTCATACTTTTTGATACAAAACTGTGCAAATGCAGTTTTCCATCAAAAAGTATAGCAATAACTTGCGTCATCCCAGACTGCCACCCGGACGCCAAATTTATGGAACCCCGCAAGCCGGCGCAAAGGGTGGGCTAGCGTCTGGGGAAAATGACGTTAGCCGGGTGGGGGGTAGCGGTATGGGAGAGAGGGTTTTGCACCACAAAATGACGCTAGACTGGTTAGAGGCAAAAAAAATGCTTTTAACCAGCCTAGCATCATTTCCTGATGCAAAACCATCCATACTACATGACTCCTGCCTTATAAAAGACATGAGTCATTGACAACATCCTTATGGCCAGCATAGCAGACAAGGGTCCCCTGGGCATGGCCACTGCATCCTGTGCCCAATGGCACTTAAAAAAATGTATTAAAGTACCTACCTCTACTTACCTGGGATGGGGTCCCACCATCCTCTGGTGTACCTCTGGTGTGGGTGTTTCTGGGGCTTGGGGTGGGCACCTGTGGGCTCTTTCCATGGTGTTTTACCATGGAAATGGGTCCACAGGTCCCCTAACTCCTGCTCTGACCCAGGCATTAAATAATGGTGCAAAGCAGGCTTAGCGCTATTATTTAGGCCTGCCTCCCTCATGCACCTTTTTTGCACAGAAGGATAAATAAGATGCTAGGGGCTTTGAGTCATTTTTTGGACGGGAACACCTACCTTGCATCTCATTGATGGTGAGGTGGTTTCACGCATCCAAAACATGACTTTAACTCCAATATTTTGACGCTAGACGGGTCTAGCGTCAAAATATAAATATGGAGTTAAGTTTGCACTGAATTTGCATTAAAAATTGAGGCTAATTCAGCTCAAAGTATAAATATGCCCCTTAATTTTGAAGCATTGGTACTTGCAGCTGTTACTATTGTAATGCCATTTACTAAAACAAATGTTGCATTAATTTGGATTTGGTTTATTCTGTTTGGAAGAAGTGAGTATGCTGCATCTTTATATTGTAAAGTTTGAGACAAAGTATGTTTGGCTGGTAATGCACCCTTTACGTATTTGTAATCTTCATTACTCCTGTTACCTTTCCTTGCCCTAGTACTTACATCCCACTCTTTCCACACCTCTTGACAAACTTGATGCCTGGTGCTTGGGGACAACAGGATGGGCTAAAGATGGATGACTGATCATTTATAGCCCTTGTTGGGGCAGAAGCACAAGAGTACCATTATGGAGGGGAAGGGAATTGTTGGTTTCTGGCTAGGACGTGTGGTGCCTGCAGGGCATAATGTAAGTACTGGGACAAGGAAGGCTAATCAGAGTAATGAAGATTAACCTAAGTAGTCAGCGCATTTGTATGATCTTACTATGCAAAAATTTGCAATAGTCAGGCCAGATGACTGCATAGTTGGGATTTGCACTTCATGAACGCAGGCAGAATTCGAAAGAGGAATGTGAAAACATAGTGCACAGATTCACAAGGACTAGCATTAGTAGAACGGAGGCACATTTTATGGGCTTTTGGGTTGGGGCAGCACAGCAAGTCACTTTGCTGTCCTATCAAAGGGAAAGGGCAGGAATGCACCGTATTTAAGCAATACAGCACATTCCTGCCCTTTCCCACTGCGCTGGCACCATTTGGGAAGCCTAGTGCCAATGCAGGCACCCTTTCACAATGGTGCAAGATTGTCTGCAGGATTATGTTTGTGCAGAAAGGGGCACGTTCCTTCGTGAAAACAATCCTAGAAGGCTTTTTCCTTTTTCTATGTGTGCTGCATTCTGCAGCACACATGAAAAGAGTAGAACATGAGGAAAAATAAAGATATTTCTCCTCATTGCACCTCCCCTGGAGAAGTGTAATGTTTTGGCGCATCCCCAGGTTTACAAGCTCTTCTAAATATAGGGATGTATCAAAATCCATGGGTGTTACATGGGTACACCCACCGCAATGTCCTTAGAATGCCTCTCTTGTGCAGCGTAAAACAATGCAGCAATGTGTGCTGCCTTGCCCTACTCCATATCTATGAGGCCACTCAATGCCATGCAAATTGGTTTTCCGTGGCCTCATGAATATGAGTTCTAAGTTTGCGCCACCGTTGCGTCACAAGAAGCGATGCATCTCTGGCGCAAGAGGCTTATAAATATGCCCCAGAATGTATATCTTGTTCCCGTACCCCGTTCCTTTACAAGGCTTTTTGCATGTCTTCATATTTCTAAAGGTAAATGTTTTCTTTTACAGTGCCTCCTTCAGGACTGCCGAGGTTAGACAGCTCCACCGTTCGCACGTACTCCTGTTGACAAGTCTAGGAAAGGGAAAAAAAAAACTGAACTGCTGTGAGTATTCTATAAAAAATAATAAGCCACATTACATATGGGTTTAACTTGTGATAGTGTAGTGAAATGGAGACACACGTAAGGTGCAGCTGTGTGCAGTCATGTTCACTTTTTCAGTTTACAGCACCAGTGCTTCTGAAATAAAAATCAGCATTTTATTCATTTTAAATATGAGTTACAGAGTGCAGTTGCACGCACTACAAAGCAACTATTTACACTCTTGAGGCAACAGGCAGAATATTTTGAGTGTGCATTAACAAGTTGGTCACCAGATTTATAATAATGTGTTATTAATGTTTCTCCACTTTAGATTGCACATATTGAGGTGCACAAACACCGAGATAGCCATAGACTGAAAGTGCACAAGTACTGAGTATCACACATTCATGTTAGCCAATTTTACCAGCGCCCTTTTAAGATATTTACATGCTACATTACTGAATATAGTAATAAATAGGACAACTAAGTTACAAAATTTTGGACTATGAAGGACTTCTTTACATTAGCAGTTGCCAGGTACTATAGTTTCTTGCCACAATTAGGTCACTTCACGGTCACAAGGAGCCCAAACTTCTGCATCTTTACTTTTTCTTCAGGAGGAGTACCCTCTGATGCCAGCCAAGGTTCCAGTACCTGGAGGGTATCTCTTGTGTATCAGGAATGACTCCAGCAGAGCCCTGCAGCAGGGTTCAGGTAGGTCCAGGTGGTGCTGGTCAGTTGCAGGAAGATGTCTGGAACCTTGGTGTGTCCCTGTAACTCAAACAGGTCAACCTACTGACCCTTGTAGTCACTTCTGTGGAGTCTGGGTTCAAGGAAATCAGGTCCAGTCTTCCTTCTTCAAACAGCAAGGCATCCTTTCTTCCAAGTCTTCCACAGGTCCAGGTGTGTTCTCACAAGAGGCTCTGAATGTGTCCTTTTTATAACTGGTGCAACCTTTGTGTTGGAGAATTGCCTGACCTAACTCCAAAACAAGTTCTGGTCAGTTTTTCTGCTTCCCCTGGTCAGACCTCCAGACTTTCTGGAATAGTGACTATTGGGGTTGTCAGCTTTCACAACCTGGTGGTATACATTAGGGATTACCTGCTCTGAGGAGACAAGATGATGCCTCACAGTAGCCATGCTTGTTCCTGTCTCTTTCTGACTGCATATTCTGAGCATTGATGGTGCCCTAATGCCTATAATTCTTAGTACTGTTAAGCATATTAGCCTTTAACACAATTTTTTTTGTCATCCACTGACACTAGGGTAACCTCTGCAGTGCCTCCCGCCCCCCCACCCCCAACTAACTGGAGCAACCTCCTCCATAGGCACTACACAACATTCACGGTAGACCCACCAGTGGAGGGTTGCTTCCTTTCCTCTCAGATGGGAACCTCTTAATGCAACCATATCCTTAGCACTCATAGCACATGGGTGTAAAGTAACTGAAGGACTTCCTTTCCCTGAAAACTCTTTTGGGGAACTTCAGAGAATGATTTGGTTTTATTCTTGTCTCCCCCTCTTTCTTCTGGTTCTACCCCCCACTATCTTGTGGACCCTGGTGCTGAGCCAGCGTTCTGCTTCCTTAGTAAGCTTCATTAGTACAATGAACTTTGTCGCCACCAGGTATTGGTACAGCTCTGGAAAACAATTTCTGAACATACGCGGTCTTGAAAACAGATTTTGCAGTTTTACATAAGTATTTACTTCACTGCTCTTCAGCAAACAATGCAGCACCTTACTGAAATACCTCACGAAATCCACCCAAGACTGGGGAGACAGCTTCTTCGTCTGCCTGAAGTTCAACCTTTACTGCTGAGGGGTGATTCAATATTACCTGACAAGGTTTTGCTGCATGAGTGGATACTTCATCCTTTCACCCTTCCCTAGGGCTAACAAAGGATCCTTTCCCACACTGGGCATATGCTTGTAGAGACTGGCTCCCCAAATCTCCTCAAGGACACTACGCGTTTCCAAAGCTACCTCATAGGCTCAAAACCACTTGTCTATGTTATCCCCACCCCACAAGAAGCTAGGCACCAGGTCTTTGGGTATGTGGATCCTCTTGTCCACACAGAACACTGAATTGTTGCCGAAATCACTTTTCTGGACCTCAAGAGGTGTTTGGTTTCAAGGCCAGCTCTTTTAGACTCACTTCATGTGCTGGTAAGATTTTCTTCTCTTCAAGGCCCTTTCAGCATTAGTCATCTCCGTCTCTGTAGATATCTTCAGCTTGGCCAGCTGCAGTGGTAATTTCCTTTCGGCTTTTCTGTCCTCCAACTCCTCAAGTGGCAGATTATGGGAGGACACTCTGCTCCCTGCTCTGACACGAGACCTCCTGTCTGTGGACAAGTTATCCTCCTCCTCTTTCTGCTGCAGCTCTGAACCTGTAGCCAGGCCATTTCCTTCCTCGTCTTCATCCTTTGTAGCCACAGGATCATCCTCAGGGCTATCCTCCTCCTGCTTCTCTGTTGCAGCGTGCATCCTGTGGCTCTCCCTGAAGGTGTTTGAAATTCCACTTCTGTGGCCCTCATCCTCAACTTCAGCCCTCTCTCCTTGCAGAGCTTCTTTAACTCTTCCACCTGGAGGGATCAATGCTGCTGTCTGTCAACTCCATTTCTTCAAGTAGGTTTCACAAGTGTGAGGCAGGAACTCAATGTGGAAAACCAAAAATATGGCCCATAAACAAGAACTTAAAAATGAATTCACTTTTGATGTCAGATCACTATAAGGGATTTGTGGTTTTCACATTTCACTGAGTAGCACTGCAAAAACACAAGTACTAGATCCCACCATTGAACATCAGTGCATGAAATTGGGTCATTACTTGAGAGGGATCAAATAATAAACACAATCCCTGTCAGGGTCAACTGCAAAAGCTATGCATAACCCTCTGGTAGCTTGGCAAAATAACAGTCAGGTTTAACTTAGATGCAATTGTAATGTATTTATGCAGTACTCAAATGGTAATAAGTTGAAAACACAACAAAACTCCCAAACCAATTTAGAAAAATAGAGTACATTTTAATACATAGAATGACCCTTAAACAACAAACATCTAATCAGAGAACCGGAGAAGAGAGTTTTAAATTGTTTTGTGAAAATAGTACTAAAAAGCCCAAAGGGTGGTTATCTGTTCACGTGGCATTGTAGTAAAGTCACACGTTTAGGCCGACATTGATGGAGCACGGGTTGGATATAGGGACCAGTTCATCCAACTGAGTTGTTACCTTTTCAAGTATATGCGAAGAGTGATGTTCACATTGGCAGTGATCATGAGGCAATCACTGTTGGCTCAAGGAGCAGGTCGGGCATTGAGGACATCTACTAGTGTAATGCAATTGTCAGTCGCCGCTGGATATTTGTGTTGGTGGTTGAGATTGGGTCACTGTGGGTGCGAAGAGAAAGTCTCATCATTTTTGTGGTATGGAACTGGATCTTCACCTTTCTTCAGGAGGAGTACACTCTGATGCCAGCCAAAGGTCCAGGACCTGAGGGGGAGCCCTCATGGGGATCACATCTCACTCGAGCAGAGGCCAGCAGCAGGGTTGAGGCAAGTCTTGGTAGGTCCAGCTGGTACTGGTCTGATGATCCTAGCAAGGAGGGCTTGATTTGTCCCTGTAGCACAAAGAGGAGGTCAGTTAACTGGCCCTTGGAGTCACTTCTGGGTATCTGAGTTCAAGGAAAGCAGGTCCAATATTCCTTCTTCAGACAGCAGGGCGGTCATTCTCCTGAATCTTCCACAGACCCGGAGTGTTGGGATGACAGGTTCTGGAGGTGCCACTTTTATACCTGGTGCCAGCCTTTGTGTGAGGGAATTACCTGACCTACCCCAAAACTGGTTGTGGTCAGTTTTTTCTTGGTCCTGGCTATAAACTGTCTAGGCCTTCATAGCAGACATGTTTGTGTGTGCTACAGGCAGGGCCCTTTGAGATGTAATCAGGACAGGGTGCTACTGTTCCCCAGGCACCCTGCCTGGAAGACCCACTCTCCTCCCATGTAGGCCTTATTTGTTCCCATGTCTGGAAAGAATACACAACCTACAACAGGAAAGCCCTTCACAGTCATGTGACCATTGACACTGTTAGACAGGCACGAGTGGCTTCAGCAGAAAAATGCCAAATTCCTAGAGTAGTATTTCCAAAATTGTAAATTAAAATATGACTTTACCCTGAAAGAGAATTTGAAATTGCAAATCATTTGAGTGGAAACAACATTCTCATATCTGGTCCCAAACTGAAGTTATTAATAGTAAGAAGGTAACCCTGTGTTAGTACATGTGAGAGGTAGGCTTACAACAGTGAAAACTAATGTTAGGAGTAATAAACATGTCATACTTTTTAAATGCCATGCGCCCTGCCCTATGAGCCTACCATACATTGACATATAAATATTTAAAAGAAAGGTTTATGTCTGGCAAAAGGTTTATTTGGCCAGGTTCAAATGGCAGTTTAAAATTACACTACAGGCTGCAATGGCAGACCTGAGACATGTTTTACAGTGCTACTTTAGTGGGTGCCCAATGTTTGCTGCAGCCGACTTGCAGCATTAAATTTATGGGCCCCTGATATAGGTAGTGCCATTTAAAACAGACCTATAAGTAGATTAAATGTGGCAACCGGGTGGATGGTAATTTTACCATGTTTAAAAGAGGGGACCACAAGCACTTTGTAGCTGGTTAGCAGAGGGAAAGTGGCGAGTCCTATTGCCTACAAAAATGAGTTCCGGACAAATCAGGTAGTGAAAACAAAACATTTGGGGCAAAACTACACGAAAACTGTCAGATAACAGTTATGATCAAAAGCGTAAAAGGTTCAGTCTACCTTACCATTCTAAAACATTTGTTTTACTCAACAGTGTTGAAAAAAACATAATAGCCACCTATGAATTGAATGCATAGACAAGTGGAGTCTTGAACCTTTCAGCAGGCAGGGGGAACCACACTATGGGCATTTCTCTCTGCCTGACATAGAAGAAAAACAGAGTAAATCAGGATACCTTAGAAAACAGCAACTACGGCCAAAGAGTTTTAACCACCCTGGTTGTTTTATATGTACACATACATACAACTAAACCTGAAATGACCTGAATCGTCATTTGTAGTGCTGCTACAGTTAGATTATAGGTTATCAATGTTAAGTAAATTGATTATTAGTTGGGGCAGATGGGAGTCCACCACAAGGATTAATATCACTATCATTTTAGGTCCACTAAAAGTTTCCATAAATTAAACCTGAACTCAACCGCTGGTATCTATGGCACGTAACAGACAGGCTTAACTTAGGAAAATGTGTTAAGCATCTAGAAGTATCAAAATAGCTGAAAGGTTTAAAGCAGAACACAATAAAAATTCCATTCCAATTTAAACAAATAGAGAATAATCTGATCAACAAAATCACATCAAAATGAAAAACAATTCAATAAGAGGAACAAGAGAGATGATATTTTACATTTGTAAATAAAAATAGCACCAAAAACAGTTAACCACCAGTGCATGTCAACTGGTCACAGTAGACTTAGGCATAGGCATAATTTGAAGCAAAACAATGTAGCCTGAGTTTGGAAACATCAATTAGTTTCCACCTGGTCAAAGATTTCACATTCGGGGTTAGCTCCTTTTGTGGCAGTAAAAAGTTCTTCAGAGGGGCAAGGCAGGAGGCTGTATCTGAGAAGGGCTCCACGATATCAGATAGGCGTTGGACAAGGTCCCAGTGAAGCCATTAGCTTAGACAAGAAAAAGCTCTGAGAGGAAAAAAATTCAAACTTAGAGCCCATGGAATTTCTCTTAAAGGCCGGAAACCTTTGGTGCCTTCACCTAGTCAGGATTTCTACTTTCACTTTTCAGAAGCTTGGGTTCCACAAGGCCAGATACCTTCTCTGTTAAGTCCAGCAGAAATGGATTTGCTGCTGTGTAAAAGATAAGAGTGGGAGAACCTGAATCTTAAGCCCAGTGGCAGTGCTCTTTGGTCGGATCAACTTGGCAGGTGTGTACCCTGTCCTCAGGATGTCTTTAGAGCCAAAAGGTTTGTAAGTCCTAAGATTTCTTTTTAGAACAAGTACACTTTGACATGCCCAGGGTTTGAGGACCTCAGGAACAGCACTTGGAGGTCACAACTCATCTAGCAGAGTGCAGGGCAGGTCCACTGGAACTGGTAAGCTGGTATTTTTCAGAAGGGTTTTTGTGCAGCTTGTTGTGTCCCTGTAGCTTAACAGGAGGTCAGCCAACTGAGCCTTGAAGTCCACTTCTTTCTCCTGCCTACAAGTGGGAGCAGATCCAGCCAGTCAGACCTCCTCAGAGGTCTCAAACAGCAGGTGCTGTCCTTCCTCTGTTTTTCCAAAGGTCTAGAGTGTTCTGAAGGGGATGTCTCAGGTGGCACCTTTATGTTTGGCACCAATCTGTCAGTGCCTTCTGCGCCCCAAACCAATAAGGAAAACATTCCCATGGTTAACCCAACCCACTTTTGCAGCAGTTCCTGTGTGTCATACTACATAAAATCTCACAGTGCCACTCGCTGCCAAAACCCGAGGAGGTAAAACCCTATTCCCCTTGTTCAGAGGCTGTGTGCCCACCCTATATGTGATGCCAGGAAAATGAGCAACTCTCTCTTTGTGGTCACTTCAAACTAGTTATGAGGGCAGCTCCCTCCCCCCAGTGATTGGAGCCTGCCTGACTAAGGAAACAAAGGAATGGCCTGTCCAAGTTTTAGCTTACATTAGCCTTTGACAGCAGAGGCCTTTTTGAAGCTAATCAAGTTCCTGGGCAATGCCCAAATGATCATCCTACCAGTGGAACAAAAGCATCTCTGCATACCTAAGCCTTTGACTCCTATGGGTGCAGGTCTCACACCTTATTCAGGGTTAAACACTTGGGGCCAGATTTACTAAAAAGTGGCACAGAGCAATGCTGCACCAAAATTGGCAGCACCGCGATGCGTCATTTTAGAAATGCAGGGATGCACGGTATTTACTATAATACGGTGCACCCCTGCATTTCCCCCTGCGCTGGCACTAAATTGAGCTGCATTGTGCCAACGCAGGTCTGCGTTGAGGAGTTTGATTGCTTATGTGCTTCCTGCACATAAGCAATCACTATTGGTGATTTGGCACTTCTAGCACACACAGAAGTACCAAAGTGTCATTTTGAAATGATTGTTTATGTGCAGGAAGGGACACCTTCCCGCACATAAACAATCATTACTGGCATTTTGCTCTTTCTATGTGTGCCCAGCACACATAGACAAAGCAAAAAACAAGGAGGAATAAAAGTATTCCTCCTTGTTGCGCCTTGCTAACGCCACCCTGACGTGGCATTAGATTTTGGCGCAGCCTCAGGTTTACGAAAACTCGTAAATCTGAGGCAGGGGCAAAATGCAATGGGAGTTGCTGTGGCACGCCCACAGCAACACCCATTGCAAGCCCATTCCAAGCAAAAGGCTGCGTGTAAGGGAGCTGTATTTACAAGTGGTGTTAAACCACAAAAAGTGGCTTAACCTAATGCCGCCTTGTAAATATGGCGCAGGGCATTGCACCATTGGAGCGTCACAAAAAGTGACGCTCTGGTGGCACTAGCGGCTCTTAAATATGCCCCTCAGAGCGCTGCTGCTGTGGGCTAATACAAATTAGCCTCTAGAGGCTTTAGGCAGAGAAAAGTTAACTTTCTAAAAGTATATTTTCCTTAATATTTATCAAACATCTAACTTCCCCAGTGAATTCAGCTTTTAATAAATATTTTCTAGCAATTGATAGCATTAATAAATGAAATAGCTTACCACAGTGTTTTTTCTATGAAACAGGTAGCCTAGCTACAGTGAAAATAGCTTTAGGGGGTAGTTACTGTGAGGACATGTTTAATAATAAATGACCACATGTCCTAGTTTTACATACCATGCACACTGTCTCGCCTACAGTAAGGCCTACTGAGGTGTGACTTATCAGTATTTAAAAGAAAAGTTAGACCTACCAAAACGGTTTATTTTGACATGTTGAATTTTTTTTAAACTGCCTCAGTCAGGCTACCATGGTAGGCTTGAAGACATGTTCACACTGTCACTGTAGTGGACGGCTGAAAAGGTGCTGCTGTCGACAAGTGACATTTAACTTATGGGCCCTAGGGGCACTTTGTACCACACACTTGGGACTAATAGGTAAATCAGCAAGGGTTTGTATTGCCTAAACACACGTTGATAGCTATTCTGACCTGTATTTATAGTGGAAAGTTCCTGTGGGAACCATAAAAGTTAGCTCTAAAAAAATGATTGTTGTAGGAAATTTGACATTTCTGCATGGCCACACTGGATTTTTGTGTTTCCTGGGTTCTATTTTAGTTTGGAGGCTTTAGACCTCTGTTCTCTTTATCCCTGCTAACCTTTAGTAAAGTGTCTGTACTCTGTTTACACCAGGCATTCCTAGTTTTTTGCCCTGAACTGTGCCCCTAGTGCAGCACTTTCTTTAATTCAAAAATACAATTTTTCAACCCTATCTAAAATGCTTGGGGAATTTATAACTTTTGCCCAAAATATTGCAGGACTGGATTTGGAATAGTAAATAAGCCTCTTAGAATATTTGAGGGATAGTTGTTCTTTAACAAAATACTCTAGCACTGGAGTTAGAATAGTAAATTTGTCCTTCAAGTGTCCACCATGCCCACTGCTGCATTCAGGGTGCAGTTCAGATCAAGAAACACAAACATGCTTTGCACACGGTTAAATTGGCCTATTCCTTATTGGTATATTTAACTTGCTTGTTAGTTCCAGGTATATGCTGTACAATGTGCAGTTAAGGGCTGAAGGTTATGTGCCACTAGCGGACTGCAGCATCTATTGTGCTATCCACTACAGTGGCAAGGCAAACATGACTTGCACCTACCCTATGTAGCATGACTGCTGCAGTGTGATGTGTTAAAATACCCCTTTTTGACAGGTAAAAACCTTCTTTTTAAATAATAGTAAGTCACTCCTATGTAAGACTTATTCCCTACGAGCTAGGGTTACATGTAAAAGTCAGACATGTAGAAAATGTACATTACTATGTCCTTAAAGTGACAAGGTCCAGAAAGCTATTTTCACTGTGGCAGGCCTAGCTGTCCTATGTTAAAAAAAACAGTACAGATTAAAATAGTAATGCTGCTGTTAGACTTTTGCTTATGCAGGGTCATCCCCAGTCTTTTTTGCCTCCTGCCTCCTATTTTTTTCGGACCTGTTGCTGTTGGCTTTTCAACTCTGAGCACTTTTACCACTGCTAACCAGTGCTAAAGTGCATATGCTCTCCTGTTTAAATTGTATGTAAGTGGTTTATCCATGATTGGCATATTTGACTTACTAGTAAGTCCCTAGTAAGGTGCACTAGAGGTGCCAGGGCCTGTAAATCAAATGCTACTAGTGGGCCTGCAGCACTGGTTGTGCCACCCACATAAGTAGCTCTGTAATCATGTCTCAGACCTGCCACTGCAGTGTCTGTATGTGTATTTTTACACTGTAAATTCGACTTGGCAAGTGTACCCACTTGCCAGGCCTAAACCTTCCCTTTCCTTACATGTAAGGTACCCCTAAGGTAGGCCCTAGGTAGCCCCAAGGGCAGGGTGCAGTGTATGGATAAGGTAGGACATATAGTAATGTGGTTTATATGTCCTGACAGTGAAATACTGCCAATTTCGTTTTCACTGTTGCAAGGTCTGTCTCTCTCTCATAGGATAATATGGGGGCTACCTTTAAATATGATTAAAGTGTAGATTCCCCTAGAGAGTAGATGGACATGTGGAGTTTGGGACCCCTGAACTCACAATTTAAAAATACATCTTTTATTAAAGTTGATTTTGAGATTGTGCGTTTGGAAATGCCACTTTTAGAAAGTGAGCATTTTCTTGCTTAAACCATTCTGTGACTCTGCCTTGTTTGTGGATTCCCTGTCTGGGTCAGTTTGACAGTTGGGTTGTTTTTCACCTCACACCAGACAGTGACACAAAGGGAGCTGGGGTGTGATCTGCATTTCCTGATTAGCCATCTCTGCTAGGAGGGAGGGGTGGAGTGGTCACTCTCATCTGAAAGGACTGTGCCTGCCTCTGACAATGCTGTCTCCAGCCCCCTGGTGTATGTCTGAGGCCTTGCCTGGGCAAGGCAGGATTTCACAAGAAGGTGTGAGTCCCCTTTGAAGAAAGGTGACTTCAAAGACTAAAATGGGTATAAGAAGGGCACCCAAACTTACAAACTTTAGAAACACTTCTGGAATCAAGGGGAACCTCTGCCTGGAGAAGAGCTGATCGCTGAGGAACAAGTGCTGCCCTGCCTGTGACTGTGCTTTGTGGAGCTTTCCTGCAGTGCTGCTTCTGCCAGAGTAAGAGGGCAAAGACTGGACTTTGTGTGCCTTCCATCTTGAAGAAGAAATCTCCAATGGCTTGATGTAGAGCTTGCCTCCTGTTGTTGAAGTCTCAGGGATAGCAAAGACTTCTTCCTGCCAGCACCTGGAGTCTCTGGAGAGACCCCTACTCTGCTCTGTGGTGCCCTTCCAGTTCCTGGGACCCTGAAAGGAGAGGCTGGCAGCCTAAGGACAAAAATACACGCACCGAGCGCCGTGCGGAGAAAAGATCGACGCGAATCCGATCGCGGCTGAGAAAACGACGCGACGCCGGCTCCGCAGCTGAGAAACGACGCCGCAGGAAACGCGACCGGAGAATTGACGCCCGGAGCAGGAGAAACGACGCGCAGCATCGCTGACGAAGGCTGAGAGATCGCAACCTGCGCCGCGGGACTTTCGGACCGTCGCGTGGCTGGCTGTTTCGACGCGCATCGCCGTGCCGAGTTGTTTTCGACGCATATAACCGTGCAGGGTTATTTTCGACGCACACCGCCCGTGCGGGGTTATTTTTGACGCAAACCAGGTACATTTACACGCTAGCAGCGCTAGTGTGTTGTTACAACTACCTAAAGACTCTTTTTATTTTAAACCTTTAAAAAATCATAACTTGACTTGTGTATGTTGGATTTTTGTCGTTTTGGTCTTGTTTTGTCTAGATAAATATTTCCTATTTTTCTAAACTGGTGTTGTGTCATTTTGTAGTGTTTTCATTAAGTTACTGTGTGTGTTGGTACAAATACTTTACGCCCAGCACTCTGAGGTTAAGCCTACTGCTCTGCCAAGCTACCAAGGGGGTAAGCAGGGGTTAGCTGAGGGTGATTCTCTTTTATCCTAACTAGAGTGAGGGTCCTTGCTTGAACAGGGGGTAACCTGACTGTCAACCAAAGACCCCATTTCTAACATTGGTGACCAGCGGTCGGGATTTGGACTTGTATTTGTACTTGACATACAGTAATTAAGTGTACACTACTGTTTTGAGTTCAGACCACTACGTGACCACATACTACTTGTCTTGTGATTCTGCTTTTTGTTCTCTGATGTCCTCCTGGAAGTATTGCTAATATTTTTGGACTTTGTTTTTTGGTTGTGAAGCCTTTGCAGAATGGAAGTCAATTTCTGGCACCTATTTATGTATAAAAAGTGGCAGCTTAAAGCATTCTGCATGGAAAGGGGACTGGCTGTGAACAAGAAATCCAGAAGGGAGGATCTTGAGTCAGCCCTGTTTCAGTATGAATTGAAACGTTGTCAGGCAACACCACCAAATGACTCTGAGGAGGAGGACTACTCCGAAGAGGAGGGCAGTGGCCCTGAGGAGGGAACAGAAAGAGATGATTGGCTCCTAGCTCGAATCCGGAGTCTGGAAGAGCTAGATGCAGAGCTTGAGAGGGCTGAGGAGCAGAGAGCCTTAGTCCTGGAAAAAGAAAGGATTGCAGCTCAAGAGCTGAGCTGTGAAGAGCTGAAGCTGGAGGCCATGAGGGCTGAATCCAGTTCAGATGGTGGCAGCAAACATCTTGTATCCAGTGATGCTGCAGAAGTGCACATGCCCAGAGAGGTGGTGCCCTACTTGAAGGAGGGAGTTAACACACGCCAGGAGGTTCAGGGGTATGAGGTAGCTCCAGTGATGCACAGGGTCCCTGAGGTGGATTGGGGAACTGGCATGGGGAGTCATATTCCTACTGGTGGGAGGGACACTCTACTGACTCTAGGTGAGAGTGACAGGGAGAGGGGTTCCCCCCAAGTAGAAGTCCTGGTTATGGAGTGTGAAGACATCCCAGAAGAGTGTGGGTTGAGTGTCAGGGACAGTCAGGTACTGTCTCACCAGTCTCAGGAGGGTGATGTGGGGTGCTTTGTCAAAGCAGAGTCACTGGATGGTTGGGTGAAGGGTACTTTGGTTAATTCATGTGAGGGGCTGAGTGATGTAATTGCTGGAGAGCATATGTCTAGTCCTTATTTTCCAGAGCTATGCCAACACCAGGTGGAGTGTGAGTTCTCTGACCCCAGGGAGCTTACAATGGAGGCAGACTTCTGGGTGAGTACCAGAGAGTCTGAAGAGGCATTTGGGGGTGCTCCTGAGAGGAGTGGTCTAGGTAGTTCCCAACCAGGTGAGGTAGGGAAGGATTGTAGTGTCCCAGGTAGGTCCCAGTGTAGTGGGATGGGTGAGGGACCCCATGTCCAGTCTCAGAGGAGAGGGAATGGGGATGGGTTGAGGCCCAAGGTGCCCGAGATCCGGTCCCAGGTCCTGGAGGGTTCCCTGCGGGAACACCAGGAAGGGAGCCTAGCCTGTACCATAGGGCCATCTGTTGAGGGAGACCCCACAGTGTCAGGAGAACTTGGGGTGGCGGCTGTAGCCAGCGTCCCACCAGTTCTGGTGTCTGGCAGTACCACTCCTAGTGAGGGGGTGCAGAAGTCCAGACAGAGGGTTGAGAGGGGGTTGCGGACCCCAGTGGAGAACCTGGAGGGTCAGGGGTCAGCTCTGAGAGCAGAGCCCCCCATGAATGACCTTGGTGAGACCATTTCTGGGTTGGGGGGAATCCAGACTCTGTCAGATGGGCAGAGGTCAGGAGACCTGCGTCAGCCAGACTCTTGTGTGGCCCTTCGGGACAGTGTGTCCCTTGAGGGGGGTAAGTGTGCCCCCCTGGAAGTCCTGGTGTGCCAGGCAATGGTTCAACCGCAGGGTGGTGACTCTGGGTTGAATGATCAGGTTCAGGGGGTAAACTCTGACCTGATGGGGGGTAAGTGTGCTCCCAAGGAAGTCCTGGTGTGCCAGGCAGTGGTTCAACCGCAGGGTGGTGACCCTGGGTTGGATGACCAGGTTCAGAGGGTAAACTCTGACCTGGTAGGGGGTAGGTATGCCCCCCAGGAAGTCCTCGTTTGCCAGGCAGTGATCCAGTCTGTGGGTACAGACCCTGGATTGGGAGGCCAGGTTAAGGGTGTCCCCCCTGACCTGGAGGAAGGGGCTACTGCTAACAGTGCCCCTACCATGTTGTCTTCTGGGGGGGCCACTCCTAGTTGGGTGGTTCAGGACCCCAGAAGAGAGGGCAGGGGGAGGGAAGCCTCACCCCTGGCCCTGGTCCAACCTGAAGGTACAGACCCCAGGTTGGAGGATCAGTTGCAGGTTAACATCCCTGCACTGATGGAAGAATTGTGCAGGACTGCTTCTACAAGCACCCTGACAGTTTTTGACTCTGGGGGTGCCGCTTCTGCAGGAAGGGTACAGAGCCCCAGAGGAGAGGACCAGGGTCAGGTTAACATCCCTGACCTGGTGGAAGAGAGAGTGGTCAAAGGGTGCCAGGCACCTGGGGCTACCACCCCCCACTCTCCACAGTCACAGTGGTTAGAGAGGCCTGAGGTCGGGCTTTCATCCCTGACAGTTGTCTGGGGCCACTGTGGCTTGCTGTCCTGGTGGACAGAGTTGCCCCTGGGGGGGGGAGGACGAGAGTCACACCCCGGGGGTGGAGTGGGCAACACCACTGTGTTGGCCCTGGTGGTACTATCTGCCCATTGCAATACATCTGTGAGCAAAGTAAAGTTAGGTGTTGCACAGATGGTGTCTGTAGATGTGGAGAAGGGTTCCCCATGGGTTAGCTTAGTGGGCCCTGAGAGTATGGACAGAGGGATCCGACTGGAGTCAGGAAGGCGTAGAACTGGAACATGCCCCTGCTGTTGTGGGCCTGGGTCCCTGTTCTATCGCCCCAATCAGGGAAGTACATCAAGGTATTGATTGTTCTCCCCTGGCTTTAGGCTGGTAGGGGGTCGTGTTAGACTTTTGCTTATGCAGGGTCATCCCCAGTCTTTTTTGCCTCCTGCCTCCTATTTTTTTCGGACCTGTTGCTGTTGGCTTTTCAACTCTGAGCACTTTTACCACTGCTAACCAGTGCTAAAGTGCATATGCTCTCCTGTTTAAATTGTATGTAAGTGGTTTATCCATGATTGGCATATTTGACTTACTAGTAAGTCCCTAGTAAGGTGCACTAGAGGTGCCAGGGCCTGTAAATCAAATGCTACTAGTGGGCCTGCAGCACTGGTTGTGCCACCCACATAAGTAGCTCTGTAATCATGTCTCAGACCTGCCACTGCAGTGTCTGTATGTGTATTTTTACACTGTAAATTCGACTTGGCAAGTGTACCCACTTGCCAGGCCTAAACCTTCCCTTTCCTTACATGTAAGGTACCCCTAAGGTAGGCCCTAGGTAGCCCCAAGGGCAGGGTGCAGTGTATGGATAAGGTAGGACATATAGTAATGTGGTTTATATGTCCTGACAGTGAAATACTGCCAATTTCGTTTTCACTGTTGCAAGGTCTGTCTCTCTCTCATAGGATAATATGGGGGCTACCTTTAAATATGATTAAAGTGTAGATTCCCCTAGAGAGTAGATGGACATGTGGAGTTTGGGACCCCTGAACTCACAATTTAAAAATACATCTTTTATTAAAGTTGATTTTGAGATTGTGCGTTTGGAAATGCCACTTTTAGAAAGTGAGCATTTTCTTGCTTAAACCATTCTGTGACTCTGCCTTGTTTGTGGATTCCCTGTCTGGGTCAGTTTGACAGTTGGGTTGTTTTTCACCTCACACCAGACAGTGACACAAAGGGAGCTGGGGTGTGATCTGCATTTCCTGATTAGCCATCTCTGCTAGGAGGGAGGGGTGGAGTGGTCACTCTCATCTGAAAGGACTGTGCCTGCCTCTGACAATGCTGTCTCCAGCCCCCTGGTGTGTGTCTGAGGCCTTGCCTGGGCAAGGCAGGATTTCACAAAAAGGTGTGAGTCCCCTTTGAAGAAAGGTGACTTCAAAGACTAAAATGGGTATAAGAAGGGCACCCAAACTTACAAACTTTAGAAACACTTCTGGAATCAAGGGGAACCTCTGCCTGGAGAAGAGCTGATCGCTGAGGAACAAGTGCTGCCCTGCCTGTGACTGTGCTTTGTGGAGCTTTCCTGCAGTGCTGCTTCTGCCAGAGTAAGAGGGCAAAGACTGGACTTTGTGTGCCTTCCATCTTGAAGAAGAAATCTCCAAGGGCTTGATGTAGAGCTTGCCTCCTGTTGTTGAAGTCTCAGGGATAGCAAAGACTTCTTCCTGCCAGCACCTGGAGTCTCTGGAGAGACCCCTACTCTGCTCTGTGGTGCCCTTCCAGTTCCTGGGACCCTGAAAGGAGAGGCTGGCAGCCTAAGGACAAAAATACACGCACCGAGCGCCGTGCGGAGAAAAGATCGACGCGAATCCGATCGCGGCTGAGAAAACGACGCGACGCCGGCTCCGCAGCTGAGAAACGACGCCGCAGGAAACGCGACCGGAGAATTGACGCCCGGAGCAGGAGAAACGACGCGCAGCATCGCTGACGAAGGCTGAGAGATCGCAACCTGCGCCGCGGGACTTTCGGACCGTCGCGTGGCTGGCTGTTTCGACGCGCATCGCCGTGCCGAGTTGTTTTCGACGCATATAACCGTGCAGGGTTATTTTCGACGCACACCGCCCGTGCGGGGTTATTTTTTACGCAAACCAGGTACTTTTACATCCTAGCAGCGCTAGTGTGTTGTTACAACTACCTAAAGACTCTTTTTATTTTAAACCTTTAAAAAATCATAACTTGACTTGTGTATGTTGGATTTTTGTCGTTTTGGTCTTGTTTTGTCTAGATAAATATTTCCTATTTTTCTAAACTGGTGTTGTGTCATTTTGTAGTGTTTTCATTAAGTTACTGTGTGTGTTGGTACAAATACTTTACGCCCAGCACTCTGAGGTTAAGCCTACTGCTCTGCCAAGCTACCAAGGGGGTAAGCAGGGGTTAGCTGAGGGTGATTCTCTTTTATCCTAACTAGAGTGAGGGTCCTTGCTTGAACAGGGGGTAACCTGACTGTCAACCAAAGACCCCATTTCTAACAGCTGCTATCTTGGAAATGAGACCAGGTAGAAATATGTTTTAGATAGTAATTAAAAATAAAATTCAGTGGTGAACTTGGATTTTTAATAAATATTAAGGAAAAGTAAATTTTTGAAAGTTAGCCTTAGCTTGCCTGAACTGTCAGAAGCCTAATTATCATAAAACTTTCGGATCTCAGCATGTGATCAGCCTCGTCTCAAACCCAAGTGTGACTGGTGTTTTCACTGTGTTACTGTATGAGTTATTGCTCACATACTTTACACAGAGGTTTGTAAAATAAGCCTGTCTGCTCTGTGCCAAGCTACCTGAGGGTAAGCACAGGATAATTTAGGTTGTGACTTACCCTGACAAGGATTTTGGTTCCTATTTGGACAGGGTGCATACCTCTGCAATTAGAGACCCAATTTCCAACAGTGAGGATTAGGATTAGCAGAATAAGTGTTTTCTACTACTTTTAAGAACAGCGTGGAAATATTCTGGCACTTGAATTTAAAAACATTGTATGATACTATAAATTCTCTAGGAATATACCAGAAAATTAGTGTTACAAGTGATAAAGCATTTGTTTTTGCGCTCAGCAGTCTTAGTTGCATTTATGGATTGCCAGTTGTTTATACCATGATTATAAATATGGCATTTCCCAAAACTGTAGAAGGTAGCCCATTGCTGTTGTAACCAATATGTTTTAATAGAAGAATGTTCTAAAGAATTACTTGTTTCTTTTGTTCTCAGACTAGGGAGTTTCCTTCTCTGTAATGTTAGCTGTTATCAGTCTCCTTGGATAAATACTTATCCATTGGTAGTAGATGGCAATCCTATTGTTTAGTGTCTTTTTGGTGTATGATTTGGTTGTTATAAACCATCAACAAATCACCCTGAAAATCTTTTTTGAGACTTAAATGCCATTATTTATGATCTGTCCCTACAGTTTTTTTTGTGGATCTTATTTTGTTCCTCCGACATTAGTCTCTGAGACAGCCTAACAATCTATTCTAGGAGAGATATGTCACCTGAGCCATTTATCCTTACTGTTTTCATTTCACCTTAAGATATGTGTTGGAAATTTCCCCTTTCTCCAGGGTCACTCAAGATGTTGCCTTCTGTAGCTGATCCAATTTTTGGGGGCATTAGTACTCAGGCTGCTTTACTCCTGTTAATCAGTGGTAAAGTGATTGTGCTATCCCTTCCAAACATGATAAAATTGGTATATACCTGATTGGGTTACTTAATTTACTTATAATTCCCTATTACATGTCACCCCTAAGGAAGGCCCTAAATTTACATAGGGCAGGATACATGGGATTAAAAAAGTATGAATGTATATTTAATGTTTTACATCTATGGCAGCCAATTTCACTGTGGTAAGACTGGCCTCCCATAATCTCACACTAGCTCACCTTATTACACTTAGTAAGAGCTAAAATCAGTTTGGGAACATATAGAACAATGCTTCTTCTACTGATTATAGTTGTATTTTAAAATTCTCTGTAGCAGTCAAGTCAGATTTTAGATTACTATTCTGGAAATGCCACTATTAGAAAGTTATCATGTTCTTGCCTGAGCCAAAGGTGCCTGGGTCACCTGACTATGACCCTCTCATGATGTGATGTGTATCCCCCCATAGAGTGGATAAAAGGGCCTGGGTGAGGTGAGGGTCTTTCGGACAGGATGGCTCAAGAGGATCTGCTCTGTTTGCATTTCAGAGAATAGCTTGGGGGCTGTACTCAGCTGTCCCTGACTTAAGAAGAAGCCTATCTTGTCACTGGCAGATACAGATCACACATAGGCCTCGACGGCTTTTGTTTCACTAGCCACGTTGAAACCTAACCCAGGGAAAAGGGAATAACTGACCAGAACCAGTTTAGGGCTGGTTGAAGGGGGTGAACCTACCCATAGGCTGGCACTTGCCATAAAAGTACAATCCCAGGCCCACTCATCAGAACACACCTGCAGCTGAGAAGATTGACAACGACTGCCTTGCTGTCTGAAGAAGAAAAACTGGACCTGCTTTCCCTGAACTGAAGACCCCAGACTCGATTCCAAGGATCAATCTGCAGACCTCCTCTTTGAGCTACAGGGGCACAACAAGCTTCCAGAGGCCTTTTCTGCTTTCCAGCTGACCAGACCCAATGAAATCTGACCTACTCCCCTCTACTAGCAACTGAGGAGTGAGTCCTAACCCCCAAGTGTTATCCGCAAGATCCTGAACCCTGGGCCATAGTCAGATGTGCTTCTTCCTGCTTAACTGAAGGTTTCACTGGATATGAATCATGAAAAAGCCCCAGAGAGCTGCACAGCTCTTTACTGAAGGCTTCACCAGATCTGATGCAAAGTGATGCAAATCACCACGGCCCACGCTGCTTTTGACTGAAAGCTTCATTGAATCTGATGCAGAGTGACGCAGAATTACAGAGCGATGGAGAGCCATGCCACACGCAGGCCTCATGTTGAAGTCAGAATGCAAAACTTCCAGAGGGACAAACCTGGCCCTGTATCCTGCCCATGCTCCATCGCGGTCAGCCTGAACCTCTGTCTTTATCCCAGTCCAGCATGTCCAGATACCCTCTGCAGGCACTTTGCGCCTTTTGGTGCTATTTGTACCTAAAATGTTAAAACCTCATAGCTCCTGTTCTAGTAATTTGATTTTTGTCATTTTGGCATCACTTTGTTAAAATATCCTCTATTTGTTTATGTTGATTCTTCTGTTTCTTGTGCTGTGTTTTCACTTTATTAATTTTTCAACACTGAAAAATACTTTACACATTCCCTTTACGTTAAGCCTGACTGCTTTTGTGCAAGCTATCAGAGGGTTAAACACAGGTTTATTTAATGCCTTTTGTGTTTCACCCTGGCCAGGATTGTCAACCACACAAGTCACAATTCACAGGATTGTGATTATTCTTTCAAGTGGGTTCTCACCGCTTCAGCAAATAACCCTAATGTATACAGTACCCCTTTAATATAATTAGCATGATTTATACCATCAGTGTGTAAATTTGTGGTGAAATCTATGTATTTTTAATATTGTCAATTGCCTAAAAAGACTGTATCTCATTAGACTTTGGAACTGTCTGTTGATGTATTTGCATTTTAACTGCAAGTGGTTGCTTATGGGTTTTTGATGATTTGTTATATTGTTTAAGAGACAATGGGCCAGATGTATCATACAACCGATTTGCGATTCTCAAATAGCGATTTTTAAGAAATCGCTATTTCAGAAATGCAAAAAGGTATGTATGATTTTTGCGATTCAGTAATAGCGATTTCTTAAAAATCGCAAATGCTATTACCGAATAGCAAATAGAGAATCTGTCCCCATTCGCACCCATATCTGCGAATTTTTAGCATTTCGAAAATTGCGATTTCTTAACCAGAAATCGCAATTTTGGAAATGCGAAACCCCAAGGTGCTGGGGGCCTAAGGCCCCCTCTGCTGCACCCCGAAATTTTTGGGGGGGACATGTAAAAGGGCATGTGTGCTTTACATGTACATTTTAAAAATTCATTTTAAATGCATTTTTACATTTTGCACATGGTTACCACCAGGTTCAACCTGGTGGTAAATAGCGATTCCTAAATGCCCAATTCGCATTTAGGAATGTCTTCATACATGTGCTAAGAAATCGCAAATAAGGGATATTTGCAATTTCTTATTTAGAGAGTCGCAATTTGCGACTCTCTAAACAGGGTTGCAATTTTAAGGAATCGTTATTTTTGCGATTCCTTAAAATTGCATTCAGAATGTCTTTCATACATTCTGAACTGGTTTTTGCATTCGGAAACGGGCATTCGCACCGTTTGCGAATGCAAAAAACTTTTATACATCTGGCCCAATGTCTGAAACACGTTATTGAACTGAATATATTTTATTGTATTTTATTTCTCCTAATTGTAATAATGGCAGTTAGAAATTTTTATTTAGCTGTAAATAACTTGCAAACGCCGATTTTAACAGGTATTGCTCAATGTATTTACATATAATTTTTTCAATTTCATGTTATCGGTCTGAGGCAAGAACAAAATACATGTATTATGTATCCACTTAATGTGTTGACTTTATTCTTGCCTTTCATTACATCATGCTGCTAAATACCCCAACATTATATTTGCCTATGGTGGGGGTAATGGTTATGGTAGTACATTCTTATTATAGGTTATAATCATCACACATAATATGTTTTTGAAATATATGTTTAGCCATCTGATGCAACACGCTCTGCAGATCAAATTATGCTGGTTGGGCACTTAGAAAATAGATCCGTTCTTTCAATTTGTATCACACTGTGTCATCAGTCAGATTCTGCAGTTTTCTGAGTTTTAATGAAGCGCAGACAGCTAAATATGTATAATTATCTTCAGTAGTGTCCCCTTAACCCAGTGTCTTCCAGGGAAAAAGCTAAGGGTGTTGGTATGTCCTATATTCCTCCAGCCATTAACTAGTAGTCCTTATGACAGGATATTTCTCAGGATGAGAGGTAAAGAAAGATTGATTGTGAGCGTCATTTGCTTTACGTCTGCCAGAACTGCGTCTCTAGATCCAAAACACACATCTGGGACATGAACAGAATTGTGTGCAATGCATATTCCTTTGGTAGTTAACTGCCCTACTGAGCAATGGAAATTTGTGAAGTAGGGGATAGGGTGAAGCTTTTGTCTATATGACCCATGTCAAATTGCAGAAGTGTCATTCTTCGATCTTCCCGCCCAACCATAAAACATTCACCTGCAAAAGGAGAAGCATAACTCACGCTAAATCTCCCACCTTGAACTTGAACAGAAAAGGAGAAACCAACGAGGGTGCTATGTTAGGCCAGCTGTTCTACCTGTGGTGGCTAGGTGTACACCACAAGCAATAAGGTCACTATTTTGTAAGGTCCAAAGTTTTCAATAATTTAAACCTGAGCTCAAACCCTGGTAGCTGTGTCACAGAGCAGACATGCTTAACTTTGAGAAAATATGTAAAGCATTTAGAAGTACCAAAAAGTTTAAAAGTCATAAACACAACACAATAAGAATCACACTTCAATTTATAAAAAGAGAGAAAAATGTAATAAGCACAATCACAGCAAATATCCAATAACAGGAACCATAGATATGAATTTTGAAAGATTTAAGTGAAAATGGCACGAAAAAGCACAAAGTATCAATAGTAGTCAAGTGGTCCAGATACACTGGACCTAAGTGCTATTTGAGACCAACCGCAGTGGATCTCAAGCTGGATACATCAAGTGAATTGTCTCTCCTAGGGCCAAGAAGTAGAGAAGTTCGAAGACATTTCTAAGTCCCAATATTGGCAGGGACTTTGCTGTTTTTCTGAGGAAAACTCTTCTCCATCCAGGACAAAACTAAAATGCAATCTGGCGCCTTGGTGCTGCCATTTGGATATTTTTCATGGTTGGTCCCTTTGTAGCTCTGGGGAAAAATGTTTTGAATACGTTCCCAAGCTTCTTTTGGCACCCAGACAACCACGGGAGTACACTTTCGAGGCCTCCTGGACCTTCGAATGTGCACTTAAAGACTCTTAGGGTGCCAGGTAGAGGGCAATAGCAAAATGCAGTCTATGTCCAGATACTGTTTGTCACCTGAGATTCTTCACAGGACTGTCCTCTTAAGTTATGTAGTGTCCCTGGAGCTACCCTGGGGATCAACCTTATTATCCTTGGAGAAGTCAGTGTCAATGCCATGAGTCATAAAGTTATACTTTCTAAGTAATCAAACTTTGTGAGCAGCTATTTGAATTCTTTTAATAGTATGTGACCGATTAGAACCAAGAACAAAACTCTTTGTTCACAAAATTATTTGCAGATAAAAGGCCGTCAAATACTGCTTCCATCCAGAGTGTATTAGATGGGGAAACCAAATGGAGCTCCATCTTAAGTAGATTCAGCTTCAGGTAAAATGAGAAAGTCAAGTCTCAATATTACCGAGATGATCACTCAAGCACATAAGGTTTGCATGGAATGACGTTGGAAGATAAATCTATGCATCATCTTCATACTGGTGAATTGAAATGTCAGCAACCTACAGGTGATATACCTACTGCTCCATGGAGATATTTTAAGATGTTCAAACAAACAAAGAACCCTGAGACACACCACACCTAACCTGTACCTCCTTGCGAGAATAAATGCATGCCTATCTTTTGCTTAGTTTCGCATTACGGACTTGATGTGGTGCTCTGTGTTACTCATTTAACCGCCCTAAAGTGCTAGAGGAAATTGGACAAATTCACATTCCAGGGCTTTGAAGTGTACATTCATGATAACTGAGCTATAATGGCTAGTGTGGAAATCTAGAGATTTCATAATAGGCAAATTTTACTGTAAATAAGATAATCCTGGGCAGAGTCAGTGCTGATCTTTACCTGACAAGTGACTAATTCTCCAGAGTTTTACTGGTATCTGGCATTTAAGCCCAGATTCACTAACAACTTACTGCACTGCATTAAATGGAGAGAGCAGGAATGTGCCATATTTGATACAATCCTGCCCTCTCTCTGTGCTGGTGCACTGAGTGTTGTCTAGGATCAAAACAGGCAACCTTGCGCCATAGTGCAAGGATGCCTGCGTTACAGGTAGGATTGTTTTTGTGTAGGAAGGGCACCTTCCTGCACAAAAACAACCCTGAGAGGCATTTTCCTCTTTCTATATGTGCTGCAGAATGCAGTGCACATAGAAATAGGAAATAACTAAGAGAAACATATTTCTACTTGTTCTGCCTCTCTTGGGATGATGTACCATTTTAATGCATTCGCAGCTTTACTATACATAGGAAATCTGCGAATGTGCCACAATCCATGGATGGATGGATGGATGCATGGGAATGCCCACACTTCACTCACTGAACTCCTTCCCAATGCAGAGTAATGAAAGAGAGACTTGGGATGCCTTAAGTTACTCTAGATTTATTAAGCCCCACAGAGCCACAAAAGGTGGCTTTGCGTGGCTCAACAAACCTGACCTAATGGTTTGCAAGGGCAACGCAAGCCCTTAATAAATCTGGGCCTCAATATGCATCTGCAAGATTGTATTTTTTAAGTTTATTGCGCTGTAACAACAGATAATGATACAACTACATGGGGATGCCGTTTGATGATTCACCCAAATCAACAGTTCTGAACGAGATATCATTCTTCCATTTTGTGTCAAGTTTCTAATACAAATCACAGGCTAGGGAGAATGAGGCCAATCATTGATTTCGTCTACTGGTAACTGTATTACATCCACTCACATCCCAGTAAAAAAGTGTGCTCCACTATTAGCCTTAGAGGCTTTTCCAAAATGAGCAACGTCTATGATGCCGGGTTGGGTGGCAGCAGGAGCTTATACTGCCATCCTGTGTAGATTCCCCAGGACAAGTCTCTGGATTCGCCATTAAGGTAAATCCAAATAGTATTGCCTTACGGGTGAGCAGGAGACATTTTCTTCTGTAACCATCAGTTGCTTCATAGATGCATTTTAATTCTACCAGCCCATACCTCTCAGTTCCAGGTGACAGTAGAGGCTTACCTACATGCATATCTAATGCAGATAGGATTGTAGAGTATTGGCTCCTTAGCTGTGGAATTCTATTGGCTCGGAGCTGCGTGGCGTAGCCTGTCTGGCTCTTTCCAAGCGGGTTCTGAAAAAATGTCTTCTCTTCTAGCCAAAAGGCGCATCATCTATCTTCATTTTGGAGTCCACTTACCAATGACTCGTGGACTGAAAAACAATCACAAAGGTATTTTTAAGGAACACTGGTGCTCAAAAGAGTACCAGTCTAGAGTCCTGGAATTATCAAACACATTTAGGCCCTGATGCCCAATTTGTTGGAATCGAGGTGCTTTTTATCGCACTAGAAAAATAACCATACTCTAAGGTACGTTATTTATCAGCTGCGATAAATAGAAGCTAATTTAAGTTTCTGGGGAACAACATGCTGATTTTTGTGCTTACCACACCAACATCTACATCACACTGAAAATACTGTACACTCTTCGCCCATTAAAGTCCTGCAAGTTTGAACTGCCGAAATTTCATGGAGGATGAGGTATCTAACACACCCAGTAATTACCAGGTGCAGTAAATACCTCCCACCCTAGAATTAAGACCACTGCACCACCAGAAGCTTATGCAGGAGTCGGAAAACACCAAGTCTAATCAGGGCCTTATTGTGTGTTCCCACCATAGGTTCTCACAGGATCAATAGACATGCTATCAGTATAGGTCCTCTAGCTGGTCTAAACTTTGCCTGGCAAAGACAAAAGTTAAACAGCTGGTGCACACTTCGTTGCAAACCTCTTGAAGTTGAAAATCAATGCCACCTATAGGACGTTCTAATGGTCATTATCTGTCCAGTAATTCAGCTCTGTATCCTACACTCAGTAAGGTACGACATTTGATATTGTCAAAATAAAAAACTGTCGTTGGCGTAAATTGGCATATTACTTAATTGAAACAACCCAATATAGTAAGATTCAACACTGACCTCCTATTGCATCTAATATTTTTGACATATGAGTTTTTTTGTCTCGTTTCTTTAGGTTAAAGATTTGAGCAAAAAAGTAAACACATGACTTAAAAATAAATATATTAATTTTGGATGAAACGTCACACTTGTTGATATCACATTTCATGTCTTTGTGCAGGTGTCTTCTCTGCTACCTACTTGCAGCACACAAACACCTGAGAAGATGCCAACACCGAGAGATGGACCGTGTAAAATTAAAATGTGAATTTTTTCTTTCAACATGTATTAACGACAGAAACAGTAGTTTAATACAAAGGTGGAAAAAAAACTAATTTTGGAAAAATGCATTCCCATTGTCATTACTCATTTAATACGGATGTGCATATCCAATGCTTTTATCAACTGGAACCACTCATGTTTACATCATGTTCCAATTGTTTTTATTGTAATATACTAGATATATTTGTGTATTAACCGTGTATTTATTTTAACACGTCTAAGTCTGATGTAAATTGTTATAAATATGATTTTTGTTTTTTTATAAAAAGCAAAAGTACATGAAGTCTATGTTCTAACATTTTACAACTACGGTCAATGATGCTGTTTGTATCTTTCCATACCATCATTTTTACAGTTTTTGGATTGTAAGAGTCAATTTTGTGTACTTAGCAGAGTTAAAAGCCTGAATATTTTCCTTCTTGAAACCTGCTATTCACATGTATAGCTGAACACCTGCCTGGAATTGTGTCCGGTAGAACACTTCAATGTGGACCTGAACACAAAATGGAACTTTTGCAGACAGTGAAAATGTAGAAAACCTATAGAAATGCACTGTGATGGCTCTCCTGAAAAAAAAACTGTTTACAAGAGTCAATAGTAGATATTGAAACGTCTTATGTTATTGTGGACCAATAGAAAACTTGATTTCTTGAGTACTGCTTTTCTTTAGTTCTAAGACCAGCAAGCTTTAGAACATGACTTTCAAATACTACAAACAGACTGATTCTCCCATTTTCTACTGTAAAATCCCCAACCTCATTGACCTCTACTCTCTTCAATCTCCTTTCTTTTTTTGTTTTCCTTTTTTTGTAACAGGGCATTAGACTGTAAACCTATATTATGCTTTAAGCAAAGTTGGCCTTGCTCAGACTTCTCTGAAGTCTATTTTATCGAAGGAAATAACTGAAAGAGTGCAAAAGTAAATAGTGTATAAACCATCGTGGGAAAATACTACCTGCTGTGGCTTTGTTTGGTGTTGCCAATGTTGTTTATTCTGTTTCTGTGCGGAACATACAAGTGAAAATCTATGAAATTACATCATTTTTTCATTTGCTGATTTTCTGCCGCCTGGTTTTAGCTCAAGCACTCTAAATAGTTTATTTCTCTTTCAAAGTTTGCTACGTTTGCACGTTCATTAACATTTGTTTTAGCGAACAATTTTCCCTTTGACACTTTTATGTCAAAAGCTAATGGTGACAAACATTTTTCTTCCATTGCCAATAAAAAATAATGACCATATTCTGATCAGTGCTGGTTGTAATTTCCTGAAAACGTGCTTTTAGTTTTTTTAGAAAAAGCAGAAAAATATATTCTGTTTTGAATTTTCAGATTTATGTTTTCCCGAACGCTCGTGTGTACAGAGCTGGTAGCTTTGCTATCCATTGGATCTCTTGGCACTAGAATGAAGGCTGAGAATAGTTGCCAAGGCGTTAAATAGGACAGTTCAGCTTAGAGGAAAGAGTAATATTGATGATGTTTGCCAGATATCAGAAGTAAGAGTTTTCCAAAGTGGTTGGGCCATAAGTGAAAATGATCACACTTGCACGGCAAGATTTACCACGGATCTGTCTCGTTGGAAACCGACACAGAGACACATTGCTGTTTACTTTCCACTGAAGATTGTAATTTTACTTGCATGGTGCCCTTTTCGTGGCAAAAAGAGATTTATGGATGTCACTGCATCAAATGGGCTTTATTGGTGTGCTACTTGGGGCGATTAGATCAAACACCCATACATTTTTGTAAACAAGGCCCGATCTGCTAGAATGTCCAGATCTGAGTTTATAATCATACAAAAAAACATGCAATGAAGGTGTGCTAAAGTGCACATCTCATATCAGGTGTGTGGGATGCATAGGAAATTTGTCTAGGAATGGACATATATCGATAGAGGAAATACTACTGTAAATATACAGACGGTTGAGAGACAGAATAGAGATTGCTCTGTTGAACCTGGGCACTAGAGTAACCATCCTCGTCCCATGGATCCGAAGGTCTTGAAGATGATAAATAAGAGGTTTAGAGATGAGACTGAGTGCACTGTAGAAGTCACTTCTTGAACTACTGATGACAATAACTGGCAATGCAGACTCTTCAATGTCAGACAGGGCGGGGTCTTGTGCGTTAACTCCATTGGGGCGTGGATTGGAATAGTGGAGATTTCCAATATTATGTGTGAGAATACAGAGAGACCCCTGAAAATTAATGACGACCACAATCAGTAATTCCGGTCCCATGTCCCATATTTATTACGCATTCTCGATTCAGCATTTCACCCAGAGGTTCCATCTATTTTTCACATGCGGAAGCTCTGGGTGAAATTCACTGAATTCGATGGGACTCGTACTTTCAATGTGGCCGGTAAATCTGGCCCAATCGGAATTACAGAGTAACTCCTAATGAAATGCAACTTCTTAAAACTTACATGTACAAAACGTTGTGAATTATGTTATTTTAGGGAGCAAACCAGTTTAATGGAGGTAAGCCGATCTCCTTTAAAATATGGACTAATATCATAATCAATGCAATGTGTTTTCCAATCTGGGCAATGTTCAACACTAGTCAAAAACATATGGCCCGTATTTATACTTTTTTTAGCACCGCATTTGCGCCGCTTTTTGACGCAAAATGGCGCAAACCTACAAAATACAATGGCATTTTGCAAGTTTGCGCCGTTTTTGCGTCAAAAAACGACGCAAATGCGGCGCTAAAAAGGTATAAATACGGGCCATACTGTTAAGTAGACTGAGTCGGTACAAGAAAAAAACTCTTCCTGTACAACAAAAAGACACAACTACTTTTAACATTGACGATTAGCCTATCTCATAAACTACCACCAGAGGGAGCCCTGAACTTGTTTATCGACAGCTAAGTGTGTGCTCGCACATATTCACTTGAAATCGTTACTGAGCGCTCCTCGAACGGATAAACGTCTACAGAAATATCTTTTTGCAGTGAGTAAAATAAGTTAGACTGAGTTCTACTGGACATGGTATGCATGAAATGCAAACGAGAAATCGGAATGGATGGGAGCTTATTGTACATTCCCTGAATTTGATTTATATTCGCTCAACAAAGTATTTCATGGTAAACTCACCGCTGCCTGAAGGTATGGTTGCCTTTTACATTTACTTGAATGCTAAAGAGGATCGGGGACATTTTTACAGTGTAAACTTGAATGTACCACCCTAGTGTAAAATGAGCAAGTCTAAACTTGCACATGTTTAACTAGCACGATGAAATGTTGAGGTAAATCCACTAGCAGCATCATCTCCAAAAGTGTTATTCTCCCTCATAAGACCTTGCCGTTACATAGTGAGGGCGGCTCTGCCACCAGACAGGCACTGAACACATTTCATAGCGCTATAGTCCTGATATGGAGATCTGTCAAATGTCCTCTTCTTCCAAAAAATTCGACATTATTCCTTTTAAGCCGAGCATAGCGGTGCTCAAACGCTGCTCTTCTCGACATGTTGTAATTTATTCTGTGGTCTTTAACCATGACCATCACTTTAATTTGTTCCTGGACCTGCCTTTAAAAAAATCCCTTGATGTCGTTGGTAAACGCTTTATGTTTGTCCCGCCTTGAGGCTGTTTTGTTCACGCCTTGGAGCACTGTTGCATGGCTTATTGTACAATGGGGCATGTACCTTAATGTGGCGTACAATTTTTTCTTTTGCCTCGCCTCTTCGCTCATGGCGGTATGTTGTTTCTTCCTTTTCCTTGTTTTCAGGCATCTTTCTGTTTCTTTGCGATGTCTGTGGGGTCTTTTCATTTATTCATTTATTTATTTGCTGTTTTAAGTAGCACAAACTCAACACAAAGCTATTAGAGCACCTTATTTTTGCAGTTTTACATAGCGCAAACTTGATGCAAAGGTATTACAGCGCTTTACATGAGATTAAGTGAAATGCCCAGAATCACAGGATGTTGAGCCGGAGCTGGTGCTTGAACAAATTCCGCCCCTCCAAAGTCGTCAGCTCTGGCCCTTACGCCACATCCTCTCCCCTGGCGTTGTCTGCTGTGTGTTGGGCCAGTCGCTCTTTTTTTTTTTTAAATATAGCGCTTGGTAATAAAGGTTCTGCCATTTCATAGCACTGCAAAGCAGGTGCCATTCTTAACAAAATTACTATAATTCATGTGCTTTAACCCTGCAGAGATGAAGCGGTGAACAAGTATGTCAGGATTGTAATCTGTGACATTCTCTTTTTGCCAAAACCTCTCCAGTGGGTGCATTAACCAACTGACTTGAGTGGAGCTTAACACTAGGTGATAGCATGTGCTCTTGATAACTTCTGGAGGGTCACCAACCAAGCACATAGGTTTGTTCTAGGTAAGAAAATTGCAAAAGGTGTTGTCTCCAAAGTGGAGGAAAAGGAGTCATGATTCCAGACCCAGTACTTCACGGCCTCAAGCTTGATAGCAAAAACATCTAGCATTTGGATGTAAAGCAGCCATTTTCCTAACCATGTGGTGCAAAGAAGCTAACACAAGGGTGCCACAGTGAGAGGAGCAGCGTATCACAGGGCACAAAAGTGGAGCAAGCTCCATCACTTCCTGCTCTCAGTATTCACTGGTGTCATGGATTTGACAGTCCAATCACAGCTACTGTGACCTTGCAGATGCCACTTCCGGAAGCGCTATCTAAAACAGCGCACAAAAATTACTGCTTCATGTTTGAAGCGGCCTCATCTCGAACAGCCCCCACAGTTGACATCACAGGTACAGAGCGCTTCCCCATCACCCTTTGGACTCCTGTGTATAATGATCCATGCATCGTCTGTCAAAGTCCTGTAATGTTTAACCTGCTCTCCTCCAACCCCAGGCTTCCTGTAACCACTACACTAAGTTCCCATGCATCATTTAATGTAAATTCTATGCATTATATTCTGTGGTTACCAAGTACATGGAAAATCAATATCAAGAAAATATCTTTCTGACCCTATCAGGTGGCCCTTTTGTCACTCCTGCTTCTACTGGTGTCCCTCTCAGTGCTTCACTCCGCCTCTCCGTTTCTATAGGAATATATGTTTGTTTATATGGTTACCCACCCCAAGGACTACGTCTCCAAGTCAATCCTGGGCAGTAACAGTAAAGACTCCATGGGCAGAAGAGGTTTTAAACAGGAGATCTGTTGTTTCACAAACTGCGGCCACCAGGACCAGCTATTGCTTGTACTAATGTAATCCAAATGTGTTGTTGTAACTTAAACCTTTTTTTTTGTATAAGACGACAAAGAAAGACTATAAATAGACACTATGACGAGTCCAGATTTGTCTCTGGCACAGCATTGATAGGTTGTTATAATATGGCGCGCACAGGGCCACGATGACAAGACCATATACAATTGAAATAGTGTACATCAAGTGGGTTTTTTACATAATTGCATCACACATTTTGTTCACATTCCAAGTATTTGAAATTTGATGTCCCGGAATTAAAGTGAAGGTAGCCTGAATATGACCTAAGGTAGCCCACAGGCCTAATATTTCCTCGGCAAAGATCTGTGTGGCAGCAAGGATTAAATATTTGATTCCCAGATGGGCTAGCTTGGCCTGTCATCATCAGGGTGATACCACCTGAGCCTTTTAATGGTATATCACACCATCCCTGCATGGAAGGGACCAGCTATGACTGACCTAACACACTGAGTCCAGACTATTAGTGATACATTTTTGAACCCAGCAGAAGGGGTGCCACAACTTTTAAATGACGCCATACAGAATACAAATGTGTGCAGAGCAAATGGTGGGTAGATATTATATATGTTTTATCTTGTGCCTATCTCTTGGTCCTTTCCTTGTCCTTCAGTCAAGTCTTGTCATTGTTTTCTGTGTGATTAAATGTGGTTCCACAGGATTTTGTATGTCAGCTGGAAACAGGAGAAGCTACACAGGGAATGAGGTGATAAAATCACACTGCTGGTGTGACAATGCCACATACATGACTGATCACCTGCCTTCTGTACTGATTTACATGCTAGTAAATTCTTCAACACAAGTATTTCCTTGCCTTGTGTGCTGTGCATCTGTGTCTCCTCTTCAGATCACCTATCATCAGGGCCACTGGAATTATGCAGCAAATGGCAGGCAAAACTATGTGTAGGAGTTGCCTGAATTATGTGGTTTGAAAATAGAAACTATGTTGCACATTCAGTGGCAAAATTAGTTTGCTGTTTTGTCATTTAACACACATTGAAACGGTTTGAGCAAAGATTTCTCCTTTTTAGTACCAGTTTAACACATGACAGGATTCAGCAACTAAAAAGTGACCAGATTACCTCTGCAAAGGATCTGCCTCTCTGCAGAATATGCCAGTCACAGAACTACATAATTCCAGTGGCCCTTCTTTTCACTAACATGCACCAAGAGGTCACACTGCATGCTTAATGTGGGCTATATAAATGATTGTTTATGAATTGTGATGCACTGAGAATTTGTGGCTGGCACAAACATCTATTTATGCTTCATAGACTTGGACACATCGACTCTCAGCATCACCATAACATTGATCTGTTTCAGAACAGCGGTTCATGGCATCTTGAATACACACAAATATTCCTGTTATGTGACCAGATGTTTTCTGGACATCTTCTTTGACTTTGAGAGGTGAGAGCTGAGTCACTGCCTGAGAGGGACATTACTGTCATAGCTTATTCTCATTGTGTGGTCTACGACTACACACCAGAAGTACATTAATGCTGTATGCGTTATATGTTTTGCATTTGGGGATGCACAGGGTCCCCCTCATAGGGTATATGGTCTAACCAAGCCCTGTGGTGTAAGGAAGATGCCTTATGGAATCATCTAGTCATTGGGTGAAATTATTCAATTTACCTTAAAAACCTATATGGGGACTGCACCATTGGCACAGTTCTATTTTGCCCAAGGAGCTGAAAATTGCATTGCTTTCTGGCCCAGCTGATCTAACAGAATGTCAATTGAATGGCTGAGCCATATTAATTCTCACATGGTTTGTCCATCTTGTAATGGCACAAACAAGATGGAGCGGAATATGCCTCACCATGTTTCAGAATATTGTATTCTATTTTACAATTCACACAAAGTTGCTTGCCAGCTGGAAAAGGTCTGTGTGATTTCTCATTTACAGCTGTGTCCACACAACCAAACTGTGTCAAAATCGGAAAGGGGACCAAGCATCAGCGTGATATAACACAAGGCACCAGCACTGCAGTATCCAGTGCCACAACAATGACATGGACAGTGGCCACCCTGGGCAGGATCAATGTCCACATCCTGGTCTGAAGGTATATTTTGAATGCAAACCTTTTCCCAGCCCCTAATTGGGCATGTGCACCATGAGATTTACTTGTCAAATGATTTCCCAGGAAGATGAAGGTTGGGCTTATGTGCCCCCATGGCACTCATTGTCTGGTTCACAGTCATTTGCATGTATAGGTTCAAATTACTTGTGTAAATGACAATTTACAAAAGTGAAATATGAATTTGAACTTAAAACTCAATTTACACACACACCATATAATACCTGTATTATGTAACATTAGGTTGGATTAAATCTGTTCTCATGGGTATGGAGTGTGCGTTCTACGGTGGTGATGCCATGAAGAGTTTGTGCACACTGAAAAATGTATTAATTGGTAACTACTCACAAGCATTCTCAGCCTGGAAAAGGTTAGAGACTTTCTGTAATATACAGGAGTAAATCATTTCTCAGTTTTCCCTCAGTAAGAATGAGGGGAAACATCCCAAACATTTGTGGAGTTTTGGGAGATGTGGCTTCTCCACCGCAAGAAACATTTCCCCAGTGGAAAATGGGGGGAAAAGTTAGAAAAGGTAAATGTCTTAGTAATCATTTTTTTCTCATATGAAATTGTTTTCCATGAGCAGTTATGTATGTGTAGCTGCTTACGCCTGTGAGTACTTCTGAATAGTTGTGACTGTTGCAGGCTCCCAGTATTACTTCTGGAATTCTTCCAGAATTCCAAAACCAGAATGGAAAATCTCCCCCTTAATGTAGGAGTGAACTTAAAATTGTAGGTTTTCTTAGTGAATGTGTTTCCTTGTGCCTGAAAAAAAAAAAACACAAGCGTAGAACATAACTGGAGGAGCCATGACTCCAGGCCAGGTGGCAGCCCAATGCTCCCTCCTCCCTGTGGATATTATGTTACTGTTTCGCTTCTGTAATTTTAACTTACCATTTAAAATGAAGCTGGTGATTTGTGGTAAGACGGTCTGTTTGCTTCTGTACAGAAGTTTGGCTTAATTTGCTAGTTGCATGTCTTTGCATTCTGAAACAGTCATCTGCAGCTCGGGCTCCAAAAGCATGGCTGCTTCATACTATCTTTGGGCTGGGTAGCCTTTCACTTCATAATTCATATGGGCCTAAAGAACTTTCTTTTCAACAATTTTGAACACTGGATGTTTCTACTTGCTGGAATGCTTGCTCTGGGCCTCTGTCATCATTCTCCTCCCTCAGAGAGGAGAGACATTGGTGACCTCACGAGCTGATAGAGTGGCCTATTTATAGAACACAAGGTGACACAGGAAACAGTGCACTGCACAGGTTTTTTTATTTCATTTTTATGTTAAAGTTCCTATGTGCTATATATATATATTATAGTTATACTTTGAGGTTATTAGAACACTTTATTGCACGTCATTACAGAACATGCATGTCCACTGAAGGACTAAGAAGGCGGGATCCATGCCAGGCTTGCAGGGTAACCACTGTACAAATAAGTTCTATATAAATAATTTTTACTTAATTTAGCTCACGCGGTTATCAAGAAACTGTGACATGATTCTGGACCTATTTTGGATTACCAAGAAAAACGTACATTGGAATCCTTTTAATAGCCCAAAAAAATGACAATGAACCAGCCTGGACACCACTGGTCTAGGCGAAAAAACACGATCAGCCAAACCCAGGCTTCCTGCTCTACTCTGAGTGCTCCAGAAGCAAAGGCCAAGATTTAAAATTTTGAGGAGCCAATCTACTTCAAAACCATCAACCAGTGAACGAATGTATGCACAGAAAAGGCACCGTCAAGGCCCAGGAGATTCAGGTGCACGTATCTGTTCTACAGAATCCAGTCCTGAGCCGAGGGTTATCCTGAGACTAGTAACTCAAGGCAGTAATTTAAATAAATACAGAGTACCTGCCCTTCTGTATTTCCATTTAAAACGCTGACCCAAGGTCTTAGATGTTGCACTTCTGGAACCTATCCGGTCAGCCCATCTCCACTGAACCTCTGTTTCACCAATCTGCACACATTTGAATCCTTCTGTTCAGTTAAGCTGCCTCTTCTGTTAATCTCTTTGTACACAGTTAGTTTTCCAAAAGTTAGGCTGTTATTGCCAATGTAGAGGAATAACTTCTTTAAATGTTTAAAGTTTAACACAAAAATATATGGTTGCCCCCTTTTCTGTGTTCCTAACTCTTTTGACCTCCTCATTCTTTGGGTTCAATGCCACAAAGGTGCTTCTTTTTGGCTTGTTTGGTGCTATACAAGTTTAGGTAAATACACTAGAAATGGTTGCATCTCTTGGGTATCACAGACAGTCCGTAGGAATGAGGCACAAATACTTATTGTGTTCTCTCTCCTGCAGCAACAGGCCTTGAAGGGTTGCTGTGGCACTTGGCATACATCCACTACACTCTAAACAAAAACACATAGGTAAAAGACATTGGGGTCATTGCAACATTGGCGGTAAAAGCCGCCTACTGCCGTGCAGAAGACCGCCAACACACTGTAGCGGAATTCCGCCACGGTCATTATGACCCAAAGCCCGGAATCCGCCAAAATCTAGACACCGACACAAGTCTGCCACAGCAAAGGTCAGTGATAAACTGGCGATAAGAAATCCTCCACCGTCACGCCAACAGGAATACGCCCAACTATCACGACCCACAAATCCACGCGGCGGTCTTTCAAACGCGGTATTCCATTGGCGGGACACACCGCCGCACTCAAAATACACACACTTTTACAAAACACATCCACATTGGGCAATCCAAATACACACACCTGATACACATACACACACCACTCCCACACACCCAATACAATATAAAACACACACTCACATCACCCACAAACCCCTATGACAAATTTTTTTAACGAAGCACAGAGAGAGACACTACCATCTACAAACGAGCATCCACAGGCACTCAACACCATCACCCACATAACATCCACGCATCTCACACAACACACCACTAAATATCACCCCACACATCACAAGACACACCACCTCACCCAACACCCACACCACCCCATGGCACAGCAAAGACACCCCAGGTTCTCTGAGGAGGAGCTCAGGGTCATGGTGGAGGAAATCAATTCGGATCACAGGTGCAGCACACCTCCGTAGCTAAGAAGATGGAGCTATGGCAAAGAATCGTGGACAGGGTCAACGCAGTGGGACAGCACCCATGAAATAGAGATGACATCAGGAAGAGGTGAAACGACAACGGGGAATGTGAGTTCCGTGGTCTTAATACACCACATCGCAGTACAGAGAACTGGGGGCGGACCCTCACCTCCTCCCCCACAACTAACAACATGGGAGGAGCAGGTCTTGGCTATTCTGCATCCTGAGGGCCTCGCAGGAGTAGCTGGAGGAATGGACTCTGGTAAGTCAAATCTTTACTACTATATCCCCCACCCTACCTGCATGCCATCACATACCCCCACACTCGCCCTCACCCCCATCACTCCTACTCCTCACACGTCCCAATATCACAAACCACCCATCCCAAACACAAGCCCTGCATGCAACTGTGAGAAAGTAGCCTCTTTCTAGCCTTGTTACCCCCACTTTTGGCCTGTTTGTGAGTAGATGTCAGGGTGTTTTCACTGTCTCACTGGGATCCTGCTAGCCAGGGCCCGGTGCTCATAGTGAAAACCCTATGTTGTCAGTATGTTTGTTATGTGTCACTGGGATCCTGCTAGCCAGGACCCCAGTGCTCATAAGTTTGTGGCCTATATGTATGTGTTACCTGTGTGATGCCTAACTGTCTCACTGAGGCTCTGCTAAGCAGAACCTCAGTGGTTATGCTCTCTCTGCTTTCCAAATTGTCACTAACAGGCTAGTGACCAATTTCACCAATTTACATTGGCATACTGGACACCCTTATAATTCCTTATTATATGGTACTGAGGTACCCAGGGTATTGGGGTTTCAGGAGATCCCTATGGGCTGCAGCATTTCTTTTGCCCCCCATAGGGAGATCTGACAATTCTTACACAGGCCTTCCAGTACAGCCTGAGTGAAATAACGTCCACGTTATTTCACAGCCATTTACCACTGCACTTAAGTAACTTATAAGTCACCTATATGTATAACCTTCAACGGGTGAAGGTTGGGTGCAAAGTTACTTAGTGTGAGGGCACCCTGGCACTAGCCAAGGTGCCCCCACATTGTTCAGGGCAAATTCCCAGGACTTTGTGAGTGCGGGGACACCATTACACGCGTGCACTATACATAGGTCACTACCTATGTATAGCGTCACAATGGTAACTCCGAACATGGCCATGTAACATGTCTAAGATCATGGAATTGTCACCCCAATGCCATTCAGGGGAGACAATTCCATGATCTCCTGGGTCTCTAGCACAGAACCTGGGTACTGCCAAACTGCCTTTCCGGGGTCTCCACTGCAGCTGCTGCTGCTGCCAACCCCTCAGACAGGTTTCTCCCCTCCTGGGGTCCAGGCAGCCCTGGCCCAGGAAGGCAGAACAAAGGATTTCCTCTGAAAGAGGGTGTGACACCCTCTCCCTTTGGAAATAGGTGTGATGGCTGGGGAGGAGTAGCCTCCCCCAGCCTCTGGAAATGCTTTGATGGGCACAGATGCTGCCCATCTCTGCATAAGCCAGTCTACACCAGTTTAGTGATCCTCCAGCCCTGCTCTGGCACAAAACTGGACAAAGGAAAGGGGAGTGACCACTCCCCTGACCTGCACCTCCCAGGGGAGGTGCCCAGAGCTCCTCCAGGTCCCCAGACCTCTGCCATCTTGGAAACAGAGGTGTTGCTGGCACACCGGACTTCTCTGAGTGGCCAGTGCCATCAGGTGACGTAAGAGACGCCTTCTAATAGGCTCTTACCTTTCTTACTAGCCTATCCTCCTTCCTAGGTAGCCAAACCTCCTTTTCTGGCTATTTATGGTCTCTGCTTTGGGGAATTCTTCAGATACCGAATGCAAGAGCTCACCAGAGTTCCTCTGCATCTCTTCACCTTCTGCCAAAGGATCGACCGCTGACTGCTCAGGACGCCTGCAAAACCGCAACAAAGTAGCAAAGACGACTACTGCAACCTTGTATCGCTTCATCCTGCCGGCTTTCTCGCCTGTTTCCTGGTGGTGCATGCTCTGGGGGTAGCCTGCCTCCTTCTTGCTCCAGGAGCTCTGAAGAAATCTCCTGTGGGTCGACGGAATCTTCCCCCTGCAACCGCAGGCAACAAAAGACCGCATCACTGGTCCTCTGGGTCCCCTCGCAGCACGACGAGCGTGGTCCTTGGAACTCAGCAACTCTGTCCAAGTGACTCCCACAGTCCAGTGACTCTTCAGTCCAAGTTTGGTGGAGGTAAGTCCTTGCCTCCCCATGCTAGACTGCATTGCTGGGTACCGCGTGATTTGCAGCTGCTCCGGCTCCTGTGCACTCTTCCAGGATTTCCTTCATGCACAGCCAAGCCTGGGTCCCCGACACTCTAACCTGCAGTGCACAACCTTCTGAGTTGTCCTCCGGCGTCGTGGGACTCCCTTTTCTGACTTTGGGTGGACTTTGGTTCACTCCTCTTCTAAGTGCCTGATCCGGTACTTCTGCAGGTGCTGCCTGCTTCTGTGAGGGCTCCCTGACTTGAGGGCGCCCCCTCTGTCTCCTCATCCAAGTGGCAACATCCTGGTCCCTCCTGGGCCACAGCAGCATCCAAAAATCCTAACCGCGACCCTTGAAGCTAGCAAGGCTTGTTTGCGGTCTTTCTGCGTGGGAACACCTCTGCAAGCTTCTTCACGACGTGGGACATCCATCCTCCAAAGGGGAAGTTCCTAGTCCTCTTCGTTCTTGCAAAACACCAAGCTTCTTCCATCCGGTGGCAGCTTCCTTGCACCCTCAGCTGGCATTTCCTGGGCTCCTGCCCACTCTCGACACTGTCGCGACTCTTGGACTTGGTCCCCTTGTCTTACAGGTACTCCGGTCCGGAAATCCACTGTTGTTGCATTGCTGGTGTTGGTTTTTCCTTGCAGAATCCCACGATCACGACTTCTGTGCTCTCATGGGGTTGTAGGTGCACTTTACACCTACCTTACAGGGTCTTGGGGTGGGCTATTTTTCTAACCCTCACTGTTTTCTTGCAGTCCCAGCGACCCTCTACAAGCTCAGGTTTGAGGTCTATTTGTGGTTCGCATTCCACTTTTGGAGTATATGGTTTGTGTTGCCCCTATACCTATGTGCTCCTATTTCAATCTATTGTAACTTTACACTGCTTGCATTACTTCCTTTTGCTATTACTGCATATGTTTGGTATTGTGTACATATATCTTGTGTATATTTGGCATCCTCATACTAAGGGTACTCACTGAAATACTTTTGGCATATTGTCATAAAAATAAAGTACCTTTATTTTTAGTATATCTGTGTATTGTGTTTTCTTATGATATTGTGCATAAGACACCAGTGGTATAGTAGGAGCTTTGCATGTTCCTAGTTCAGCCTAAGCTGCTCTGCTATAGCTACCTTCTATCAGCCTAAGCTGCTAGAAACACCTCTTCTACACTAATAAGGGATAACTGGACCTGGCACAAGGTGTAAGTACCTCTGGTACCAACTACAAGCCAGGCCAGCCTCCTACAGCAACACCAAAGCATGGACACCCATCACCAATGCATGGACACTGCACACACCCATACACCCCCTAAACCATCATCACACAAGGTCCTACACAGGAATGCAAGCACTGGGGTACAGGGTCACCCACCCATTGCACACCATGGCACACACAGATGCAATAATCATACTTTTACCCCCCTGCAGGACCCCTACCCAACGTCACCGGACAGGAGGGTCCAGACATGTCCACTCCACCCACAGAAGAGGCCCACAGTGATGACAGCAGCTCTGTCGAACTGGATCTAGACGACCAGCCCGGCCCGTCTGGGACCTCGGGACAGTCGGTCCCCCTCACACTGGCACAAGCCACTACAGACCTTCCCCCCTCTGGAAACACCAGCACAGCACCCACCCAGCGGGCCCATACCTTTGTCCCCAGGACACATTAATCAGCAGTGTGTCCACCACTACAGGGAACCCAGGCTAACCCACCACCCCAACAACAACAAGGACCTGGGGGCAGTGGCAGTGGGCACACCGTTCAGGGGACAGAGGCCCAGGAACACAGGGGAACTGGGAGGGCTGCTGTGCGACAGGGGGAGGACAGGCCCAGGGAACCCACTCTCCACGAGGCCCTCTCCAACATCATGGGAGCCTACCACCATTCCCAGGAGACGATGGCAACGGTACTGGCCAAGTTTCAGGAGACCCAGTGGCTGCAGGAGGAACAGTATCTGGGCTTCAAGGAGGAAATAAAATCCATAATTTCCACCCTGGGCACCACTGTTGGGGTGCTGAAGGAACTCATCAACACCAGGAGGGACACTGTGGAACAACAAGGGGCCCCTGACACTAGCCTGGACGATGAACTGCCCACCACCTCCACTAGTGGACAGGAGGCACTGCCACAAGAACACCACACCAGCACCCCACCCCCTGCAGAGGAAGAACCACCCCGCAAATGGTTCCTGAGATCCAGGACAAAGACAGAGAACGATGCCAAGACCCCCGCCAAGAAATGAGACCACCCTGATTGTCATCCTTCTGTCCCACTTTGTCACCCTGTCCATCCATCAACTTCCCCAGCTCCACTTCCTATGCCCCATTGGACAATGCACCTGTGAGACTAATAGACTGGACTCTGCCATGGACATTCCTCCACCATCACCCCTGACCAATTTACAACCCCCTCCAATATTGAGCACTTAAATAAACACTCTTGCAGCACAAAACAATCTGGAGTCTGTCTGTGATTTCAAAATAGTGTATTGGCAAGTACAGTGCCAAAATGCTCTTTCAAATGTAATGTCAACATACCTATGTCAGACAGCTCTAGTCCATGAGGAAACAAAGCAGATGTCACACAGTGGGACCCACATCTGTGAAATCGAAAGGGAAAGTGACAACTCAGTGACCATACACTGGGTGAAAATGACAGACAGTAGAGAGGTAGTAGATTTAAATTAGATGTAGAAGGCAGTGTTGTCTTCTTACCTGTGTCTCACTGCAAGTACTGCAGGATCACTGTGTGCCTGTTGTCGATGTCCTCTTCTTCTGCTTCCTCGTCTTCACTGTCCACGGGCTCCACACCTGCCACAACACCTCCATCTGGACCATCCTCCTGCAGAAAAGGCACCTGTCGTCGCAAAGCCAAGTTGTGAAGCATACAGCAGGCCAAGATTATCTGGCACACCGTCTTTGGTGAGTAGAATAGGGTACCACCTGTCATATGTAGGCACCGGAAACTGGCCTTCAGGAGGCCAAAGGTCCGCTCTATAATCCTCCTAGTTCGCCCATGGACCTCATTGTAGCGTTCCTCTGCCCTTGTCCTGGGATTCCTCACTGGGGTCAGTAGCCATGACAGGCCGGGGTAACCAGAGTCACCTGCAAATGGCGAGGGACAACTCTTAGACACACACTGACTCATAGGGACATCCACAGACCCAGAAAACTATTCACACTGATTTGGGTCCAGGTGCTCACCTAATAGCCACACACGGTGCCTCTGGAGTTGCCCCATCACATAAGGGATGCTGCTATTCCGCATGATTTAAGCGTCCTGCTCTGAGCCAGTGAAATTTGCACTAACATGGGAGATGTACTGGTCTGCCAAACACACCATCTGCACATTTATGGAATGGTAACTCTTCCGGTTTCTATACACCTGTTCACTCCTGCGGGGGGGGGGCCTGTGGGGACCAAGGCCACATGTGTCCCATCAATGGCACCTATGATGTTGGGGAAATGTCCTAGGGCATAGAAGTCACCTTTCACTGTAGGCAAATCCTCCACCTGAGGGAAAACGGTGTAGCTCCGCACATGTTTCAGCAGGGCAGACAACACTCTGGACAACACGTTGGAAAACATAGGCTGGGACATCCCTGATGCTAAGGCCACTGTTGTTTGAAAAGACCCACTTGCTAGGAAATGGAGTACTGAAAGCACCTGCACTAGAGGGGGGATTCCTGTGGGATGGCAGATAGCTGACATCAGGTCTGGCTCCAACTGGGCACACAGTTCCAGGATTGTGGCACGATCAAGCCTGTAGGTGATGATTAGATGTCTTTCCTCCATTGTCGATAGGTCCACCAGTGGTCTGTACACCGGAGGATGCCGCCATCTCCTCACATGCCCCAGCGGACGGTGCCTATGGAGGAGAACAGCGAGCACAGTCAACCAACTCTGAGGTACGTAAACACAGCTTACTCTGAAAATATTCATAAATTGAAATTTGCCTGTATGAGTGTTTAGGCAAGGCCTAGGTATGTGTGACGCAGTCAAAAATAAAGCCATGTGGGCCCCTGAAATGGCGGCTGCCTGACCTGTAAGGTGGGACAAGGGGATATGAGTTAACTGCGCTGGCGTTGTACACCGTTGCGGTAGGCGGTCGAAGACCGTGGCACAATTCTGCATTGGTTAACATTGGACCTTATGGGTCCCAGGAGCCAATGACGATGTACGCCGGCGGTGACGGTACGCACCGCCGTGGACGTGACCACCATTTTCTCTCTGTTCAATCACTCGATACCTGATCTTCGACAGGAGAGGACCTACACTGCAAGTGCTGCTGTGACCTCAGTCTGGAAGAGACAATGGTTCGTGTGTCTGGGGAAAGGGCCCCTGCCTTCAGCACGGAGGAGTTGGAGAAACTCGTGGATAGGGCCCTCCTCCAGTACAGGCTACTCTACGGTCCTCCAGACAAACAGGTAAGTACACTGTAATGCCTGTGTGGAGTGGGGTGGATGAAAGATGGGGGGGGGTGAGAATGAGGCGTGCATGAAACGACGGTGAGTGTATGTGCGTCATGGCAAGGGTAGGGATGCGGGCCAATGACTGTGATGGTGCAGTTGGTAATTACTTCTCTTTTTCCCCTGTACAATTCCTGTAGGTCAGCGCCCACCAGAAGGACATCTGGCGTGCTATCGCAAAGGAACTCCGGACCCTGGGGGTCTACCAGAGGTGGAGCACCCACTGCCAGAAAAGATGGGAGTACATTCGCTGCTGGAACAAGAAGACAGCGGAGGCCCAGCTGGGGATGGCCTCCCAACGTGGGAGGGGTGCCCGTCGCACCATGACCACCCTGATGTTCAGGATCCTGGCAGTGGCATACCCGGAGTTGGATTGGCGCTTGAGGGCATCACAGCAACAACAAGGGGGTGAGTACACTCATTCTGCTGATTCAGCGTGCATTGTGGGTGTCTGGGTGGGGGAGGTTGGCTGTGGGTTCCCCTAGGCCAGGGCGAGTTTGCTAGTTAAGTTCCCTTCTTCAGGCAGGCCCTGTGGCACCCCACCCCACCTGTGTACAGTGCCAACTACACCTAATCAGGCTCCTGTGACATCCATGTGTGCAGAAATCGGCCATAGCCTTGTAAGCCATGTCCCAGGGATTGAATAGTGGACCCCAAGTGCGCAGCGTAGTATAGGGGGCTTCTGTGTCTGTCGTGTCCGCCAAGGGTAGCGGTACTGCATGCACTGAACATGTCTTTCTTCTGTCCCCCCCCCCCCCCTTTTTGTGGTCTCCCTGCACTTTTGTGCATTAGCATCATCAGGCGGAGGAGCAGTGGCACCGGAGCAGGAGGGAGCTGCATTCCACATGGCCCTGTGGGTGAGACTACGGACTCCGAATTCACCAGTGGGACGGAGGGCAAGGGGGAGTTCCACGGCGGGGACAGGAGCTGACACTAGCGAGACGGACTCCTCCTCTGATGGGCGCTCCCTTGCGGTGGCGGCCCCATCTGTGCCCCCCGCATCTACAGGTACAGCCGCCACCTCCCCTACCAGCACCGCCCTCCCAGCAGCCCCTCAACCTTTGCCCCGTGCCCGCTCACCCGGGAGGGTGGGCATCACCTTCGCCCCAGGTACCTCAGCCCCTGCTTCCCTCAGTGAGGAGGCCATTGACCTCCTCAGGTCCCTCACTGTTGGGCAGTCTACCATTTTGAATGCCATCCAGGGTGTAGAGAGGCAGTTGCAACCAACCAATGCATGCCTGGAGGGCATTCACTCTGGTCAGGCAGCCCTTCAGCGAGCTTTTCAGACTCTGGCCTCAGCACTGATGGCAGCCCTTGTCCCTGTCTCTAGCCTCCCCCCTCCAACTTCCTCCACCCAGACCCACACCCCTGTACCTCAGCCTATCCCAAGCACACCATCAGACCAGCATGCACACACCTCAACACACAAGGGAAGCTCTGGCAAACATAAGTGCCACACCTCCCACAGGCACTCACGCAAGCATCAGACACATGCAGACACACCAACATCCACTGCCTCCACTGTGTCCCCCTCCTCCTCATCATCTCCCTCCTCCTTCCCTGTCTTGTCTCCACTCACACCTCCATGCACTACATCCTCAGCCACTACGTCCATCACCAGCACACCCCGCTCACGTGCAGTCACCACCCCCACTACCATTCACACATCCCCTGTGTCCTCTCCCAGTGTGTCTGTGAAGCCACCTCCCAAGGTACACAAACGCAGCCACACACCCACCCAACAGCCATCCACCTCACGACAGCCTCCAGCCCATGCACCTTCACCCAAAGTCACTAAACGTACACCTCCTACAACCAACACCTCTTCCTCCACTCCCAAAACCCCTCCAGCTACCCGTCCCAGTGTTCCTAAGAAACTTTTTCTGGCCAGCCTTGATCTCTTTCCCTCACCTCCCCCATCCCGTCAGTCTCCTAGGGCCCGACTCTCAAGGTCCCAACCTAGCACCTCAGCCACAACATCGGTGGGACCAGTGGTGCCAGTAGTCACTGGATTATGGAGTGCACCAGGCAGCAGGGCAGGCTGTGTGGCAAGGAGCCACAGCACGGACAGTCCTCCACATGTCAAGCATAAAAAGTTGGCCAGTGCTCGGCGGGAGAGGGGAAAGAAACCAGCCACCAAAGCCGCTCCCAGGGGTACAGTTGGGAGTGTGGAGACAGCTGCAACACCATCCAAGGTGGGGAAGGGGCACAGTAAAACCGGCAAGTCTGGGAAGATCAGCACGGAGGACAAAATCGCCAGCAGCCACACTGTCCAGGAGAAGACCGCCAGCAGCACCCCGCTGCACAGGAGGCAACCGCCAGCAGCCCCGCTGCCACAGACAGGACTGCCTGCAGCAGCCCCGCTGCCCAGGAGGTGACCGCCAGCAGCCCCGCTGCCACAGACAGGACCGCCTGCAGCAGCCCCGCTGCCCAGGAGGCGACCACCAGGAGCCCTGCAGGCCAGGACAATACCGCCACCAGCTGAACCTCTGCCAAGGACACCACCGCGACAAGCACCGCAGGCCAGGACAAGACCGCCACCAGCTGAACCTCTGCCAAGGACACCGCCGCGACAAGCACCGCAGGCCAGGACAAGACCGCCACCAGCTGAACTGCTGCCAAGGACACCGCCGCCACAAGCACCGCTGCCAAGGACACCGCCGCCACCAGCACCGCTGAACAGGACAAGACCGCCACAAGCACCGCTGCCAAGGGCACCGCCGCCACAAGCACCGCTGCCAAGGACACCGCCTCCACAAGCACCGCTAAACAGGACACTGCCGCCACCAACACCGCAGGCCAATGAGCGCCAAAAACTCGGACGCTACTGAGGCCGCCACGAGCAGGATGAAGCACTCTGGGCACCAAGCCCCCTCCAGAACCAGTGGAGAAAGGCATCCACTACCTCAGTCCTTGGCAGGATGAAGCACTCTGGGCACAATGCCCCCTCCAGAACCAGTGGAGAGATACATCCACTACCTCAGTCCTTGGCAGGATGAAGCACTCTGGGCACCAAGCCCCCTTCAGAACCAGCGGAGAAAAGCATCCACTACCTCAGTCCTTGGCAGGATGAAGCACTCTGGGCACAATGCCCCTTCCAGAACCAGTGGAGAATGTTATCCACTTGAGAGACTGGCTTTGCACTCCCCAGGATTGCACAGTGGGCAAACCACCCACTGTAGAGACTTGTGAGACTGTGGCTTTGCACACCCTATGATTGACCAGTGGGCAAACCACCCACTGTAGAGACTCGTGAGACTGTGGCTTTGCACTCCCAGGATTGAACAGTGGGCATGGAGCCCCCTTGTGGATCTGGCGTTGTGCACTCAACCGGCTGAGGTGCCCCCCTTCCCTTCCCCCTGAGGTGCCTGTTTTATTTCTGGGGGGTGTAACTGTTATGTATCAATATGTATTAGCGTATGTGTTGTAGTGGGTGAGGGTGGGGGTGTTGCATGTGTGTGTCACTGTTTTTTCCCTCCCCCCTCCCTGTGTCGTAGGTGCAGTCCTCACCGTTGTCTTCGCCGCCAGCGTTTGTGCTCCTGGTAGAGGAGCAGGAAGATAAAGGCTGGCAGAATCTGGAGCTTCAGTTCCATGGCGTCCTGATTCCTCGTGGGGTGTGTAGAGATGAGCGTTTTCCCTTCGAAGTCCTGTTTCCACCGTGTTTTTGTTCACGGTGAATCCGCCCCGGAAAAGGTGGCAGATTGGTGGGTTGTAATAGTGTGGGCGGTACATTGTCCTCCGCCTGTCTGTTGGCGGTTACCGCGGCGGTGTTTGTTTGTACCGCCGTGACGGTCGGAGTGTTAAAGTGGCTGTCTATGTTGGCGGTTTCCGCCATGGTCGTAATTCAATTTTTTTTACCGCCGGCCTGTTGGCGATTTTACCGCCGCTTTAACACCGACTGCAAGGGTTGTAATGACCACCACTGTTACTTACAGCGGCAATAGCTCAAACTCTCACAAATGCGAGACCTATTGCACTGCAAATGCTTGTTTGTGTAGCTTTGACCCCTGCTGTTGGAGGTCTGCTAGGAGAGGTATCTATTGTGCCAATGTTGTCCATACATAAAAAAAAGCACTGCTTCCTATTTATACCATTGTCCTAGCAACTAGGGCCCATATTTGCGTCGTTTTTTTACGCAAAATCAGCACAAACTTACAAAATACAATAGTATTATGTAAGTTTGTGCCGATTTTGCATAAAAAAACGATGCAAATGCGGCGCTAAAAAAGAATAAATATGGGCCTAAGTCTCATGAAACGCGAGGCTTGGTTGCTGAAAACCAGTGTCCAGCCTTCCTGGTGCATGCACACCCCTCAGCGAGGCCAGAGTATTGCTGCCAGCTTGGTTCCTGAAGTGGCAATCCGTTGACCACAAAAGATTGCTCCCCACTTTACAAGTGAGCAGAGAGACAGCTGCAGTCGGAACTTTTAAACCTAATATGATATTGAATCTAAGTCACTGGCTTCACATGTATAAATTACCCAATGATGAGGCACACACAACCGCCCCTGTTAACCCTTTGAACAACACTTACAATCAAGCTGTGACGAACTGTTTGTAATTGGGTCACCCATACTTCATATACATGTCATCAATTAATAATATCTCATAATTTCCAATGAACATTTGGAAATAAGTAGCTGCACCTTATAAATCTTCATGTTAAATAGAAAGTGTTGATAGTATTACATGACACTGCTTTAATGTCAGCATGTGCACAGAAATCCACAGATGAATAATGTATTGTAAGCATAAGCTTTAGTTTTTCTCACATATTTTTGCAACAACTTATTTGTAACATGTCTGCAACACACACCTGTTGCACTCAGTCTCTCCCTTATTTAAATGAAGTACTGTTTGCTCTTAAACTTTACTGGTAGATAACCTGTGTAGAATATACATTTTACCACAATGAATCAGACTTGTCTCTAAGACTACACTATTTCATATATGCACACATGTAGATACTGTTAATCTCTATTGTATATGTTTGTAAGCCTTATACTACCTCATTTCTTTAGAATGGTCTAGCAGTTGATCGACAATTTGAGGAGCAGCAGCTTGGATGATGTCATCAGTGAGGTCATTTGAGCCGCCTTCAGTGATTTATCAATGATGTCATTTAACATATCATGAGTAATGTTGTATGTGAAGTCATAAGTAACACATCGTAGGGGTGAAAGTTCTAGTTAGCTCACTGAAATATAAGTGGTCAATTTCAGTATTTTTTTTAACATAGTGTTAGCTCATTTTACCATCTAACTATAATGTCCCTCGAACCTTTGTTTTTTTAGTGAATTTCTAGGGATTTTTGATCATACCCAGCCAACACCCCGACTATGAACCACCTTTGGCCTAGGACAGTGTGGTGTTCACCAAGGTGCTCCCATCATTGGTGGCTAACCCACCCCAAAATACCCTCTGTGGTCAGCTTTCTCCATTTGTGTGTCCATGCTCCCCTTCCTCCCTCCCTCCTGCCCTCAATGGGCCATTGTGTTTCCTCTGACAATGCTAGCCTGCTAACTACTGCCAGCTTGCTGCTTTTGCCCCCTCAAACACATTCTTTTGCCCTCTTGCCCCTCTTTTCTGCCCTTTATGATCAAATGTGCTGCTCCTGCCCAAGCTGGCCTGCCAACCACAGTCAGCTCCCTGCTATTTTCCCAACCCCCACACCTGCCCTTTATGGTCTGCTTGCTGCACCTGCCCTCCATTCCTTTCTGTATGCATCGGCTCCCTTGCTCCTGCCATCCAGAGTCAGCTTGCACCCCAGCTGGACTATCCTCCATTGTCAGCCTGCTGCCCCTGCTTCCTCCCCCTTACCTATTTTCCCTATCTGCATGCCCCTGCCACTCTGGCCTTCCTCCATGGTCAGCTTGCTCCCACTGCTCATGCTAGCCTGCCCTCCATGGTCAACTTGCTGTACCTTACAACCCTACCCCCACTCTCCCTTCTCCATGCCCCTGCCTCCTCCCACCTGCCCACCTTTCTGGTATGCCCTCTATGGTTAGCTTGCTGCACATGCTGCCATTTGGGTGCCCTTGCCCCCCTCACATGCCCTCTGTGGTAAGCTTGCTGCCGCTGTCATCCTACCCTCCATGGTCAGCTTGCTGTCCTTGCCCTCCTCACTGTTGCCCTCTGTTCACTGTGCACATGGCCCCGCCACCAGTACCTGTTATGACCCTGGATGGCCCATCTCCCAGGGCCACTAATTAAAATTAAGTGGAGGGGGACACATGGTCCCCCCTCTGGGCTGATTTCGGCCCCAGGCACCTGATTTCTTGGGGGCTGGCTGGTTTATTTGGGAGGTGGCACAAAGTCCTTCATCCACAGGCTGATTTTAGCCCTGGGGCCTGGTCGCATATGGGGAGGGGGCACGCAGCCCCTTGGCTGATTTTTGTCCCAGATGCCCCATCCCTGGGGGCCAGCGGAATATGTAAAATGGGAGGGGGCATGCGCCCCCCCTTCCCGGGATGATTTCAGCCGTGGGAACCCCATTCTCCAGGGCCAGGCAAACAAAGGCTGGGTACACTAGTGCCAACCCAGGGCACCCACCACACTTTCTCTGGGGGCCACAGGAGAGCCCCAAGGCCCCCATGATCCTAGCCGACTCCCCGAATCCAGCAGGAGACGGAATTTCTCCCACCCACAGGGGACACTTAAAACATGCTGCTCCCTGCAGGTGAGAGCAATATTTAGATGTTTCTCTGCCCACATCACTGCGGGCAGGGAAAAAGATCTAAAGTGTGCACCCAGCAAACTCCAACCCACTGTGAGTGGACTTGGCGTTTGCTCCCAGTTTGCAGGAGATTTGAAATTGCTCCCGCCAAGCAAGAGCAAGCAAAGTTAATCCTGGCCTTGCTGCTGTTGGCAGGGAAATTGCTATGTTCTGGGAGTGGGCACCTAAGAACACTGCATATGAGCCGGACCAGGGGGATGGTGTCCCTAGGGCCACTAATGGCTCAGGGAGGGGGGACCACATGGCCACACTTCTCTTTGCAAATACAGCCAGGCCTAGTTGTATTGGGCTCTTAAGGTCAAAAGCGGCCGGGGAAGGGGCTGCGTGCCCCCCTTTATTCCTTGGCTAGGTTTGGGTGATTGGGTCCCGGGGCTGTAAACTGCTGCAGGAGGGCATGTGGTCCCTCCCCTTTACCAACACAGCTGGGCCCCAGGGGGAATGTGGTCCCCTAGGCCAAAAGTGGCCCACGGAGTGCATGCCTCCAGCCTCCCCTTTACATAGGCAGTCAGGGCCTGGGAGAGTGTCTCCAGGGCCGAAAATGAAATGGGGAGAGGGGCCCAAACTATGAATATCTTTTACCCACTGGGACCTGTAGGAGACTGCGTTTGTTTTGTTTTTTAAAATTTTGCAGTAAATTCATGGATCCTCTGAGAATTTATAGCAAATATTTCAAAAGGGAAACATTTTTGGCCCCAAGAAGGTCCCTTTGGGACTGCATCACCATGCCTAGCAGGGGTCAGGGCATCCCTGCCCTGCCCCCTTGTGTCTTCTTTTCACTTTTTTAAGACCGAGTCTCGAGTCCTAAGATGGCTGCCACCACTTTCTGGCTAAGGTGGTGGCAGCCAATCAGATCTCAGTTTGAGATCTGTCGGGATCCACAGAGCCTCCGCATCCCAAGATATACAAAGTTTATTTAGCAATAATTCTTCCAAAACTACTGAGTGAATTTACACCAAAACAGAAAAAGCACTTTTTCTGGACTCAGATCTCGTTTTCTGCCATATTTTACATAAATCTGTGCAGCAGTTTATGCTGTGACAGTATCTAAAGTTCCTTTGGTAAAAGGAATGGGGAAAGCATGTTTTGGGACCCCCTTTTTTTCTCATTCCATGCTTGACAAATCACCCACAGCTTTTCATGCAGAAACTAGGCCAAAAAGGGCATGTTTATGGAAATTTTTGTGGAGATTTATCAAACTGCGCCAAAGTTATTAGCAACACAAAAAAATCAATTCCTATGGAAACACAATACTAACTATATATACATATGCATATATATATATATAAACATATATATATATATATATATATACATACACACATGCAAATGAAAAGAGAGAACTATGGGTAGTTCCCAAGTTTAGGTGGAGAGCAGCTCCAGAATAGAGCACCCTACAACACCAGCAGTACTCTAGATTTGCTCACCTCAAATGTCTGTTTTTCTAGCAAAGTTTTTAAGCATAAGATTAGCACAGAGCCATCCATGCTGAGCTATAAAACGACAAAGTCTTGTCATTTATACAGCAAATCTTTAAGCACAGGATTAGCACAATGCTTTCCTTGCCAAGCTGTAAATTACAGATGCCTTTCACCACTCCAGGCACAGTATTACAGCTTTGAATTGGTAAAATACCATCCATGCCAACGTGGAATGAGCAAAAGCAATCCCTGACAAGTGTTTTAGTATAATTATAGCTCTTCAGAGACGTTTAGCTTTTTCCAAACACAAGGGAGCACCCGGTTTAAGTCAAAACAAAACCTTTTCATGGTTAGAGTGATGCATAAATTATGCAAAAGAGAAGATATATATGTGTGTGTGTGTAATGTTAAAATTGTGTTGGAATGATGTTAGAAATTGTGTTTGGTATAAGCCCTGGTCAAGCAGCAATCACAGTCCTAGTCAGGGTAAGAGTCCAGCAAACTCTAAATTAACCTATGCCTAACTTCTGGTAGCTTGGAACAGAGCAGACAGGCTTAACTTAGAGGCAATGTGTGTAATATTTACACTTCAAACAGCAACACAGTGAAAACACCAGACAACAATATTGCACACCAGGTTAGAAAAACAACTGATATTTTAATAAATAAGCAAGACCAAAAAGACCAAAATCCAATAAGTGGACCTTGAGTTATGATTTTTTTTTAAAATATTAAACTGCCAACTAGCACTTAGAAGCAAAAAGCGCCAACCAGAGCTATCTGGTCGCACCGGAGCAAGACACAGTCAAAAGTTCAGGCTGACCGTGGTGGAGTGCAGGCCCGCTATACGGACCCAGTTAGGCAGACTAAACCAAAGTATCTTAAATCATGGTTATGGAGCTTTGGGTCAGTTCCAAACCTCGCAGTAGAGGCGGTGTGTTGGTGCTTCTCCAAAGAGCTGCAGAGATGCAGCAGTTCTGAGATTCAGTAAGACTGTGCTACAAGTTCCTGCTGTGTTGATGTCGAGGATCCAGGCACTGGGACTTGCGATATGAAGACCGGAGTCAAGGATGCATTGTGCAGTTGAGGTGATGCTTTGGTTCCCATGATTACAGAGGCTGCTGCCGACAGGGATCCGAGGACCTCGCACCAGGTAAAGCATCATAGAAAGGGTTCCAAAGGCAATGCGCCAGTCCCAAAATATGAAGTGCAGCGGCAATGCAAAGTTGATTGTGTTAGTTCAAACCCACACAGTAGAGGTGAGACACTGGTTATGTTCCATGCTACAGTGGGGATGCTATGATTCTACTCCCACAGCAGAGGATGCATCAATTCCACTGTAGCAAACACTTTTGGCCCATTTTCAAGGGTGCAGGATTGGGGTGGCACCACTTGGCAGGGCAGACTCACAAATGGCAAAGTAGGTGCCCGATCAGGGTGGTTGGAAGTCTATTATGTCCCTGAGACTTCGGATCAGGAGGCTGGCCAACTAGCCCTTGGAGTCACTCTGGGTTCAAGTGATGCAGGACCAGTCCTTCTCATCTTGCTGGGAAAAAGAAAGACAGCAGGGCAACTCAGCAAGGCAGGAAATCAGCAAAGCAGCAGTCCAGCAGAGTGGCTGGCAATCGTTCAGGAGCATAGCAGGCCTTCTTCCTGGCAGAGTAGTCACAGGTCCAGTAATGTACTGAGTTAGTGGTGTCAGAGGTTCAGTACTTATACCCAGTTGGGCCTTTAAAGTAGGGGAGACCTCAAAGACTGGCCTTTGACGTGCACAGAGGTCCTGCCCCTGCTCCGGACTCACTACAGGGGGTAGGCAGCCCTTTGTGTGGGTACAAAACATAGCCTATTCAGGTGTAGGTGAGGCTGGTTCTAGCTCCTCTCTCCCATCCTCTCAGGATAGCCCATCAAGTCACACCTAAGCTGCAATTGTTGGTGGCTGTCTAGAGGGAATACACAATTCCCAGAGTAATCCACCCCAGAGAAGTGATCAGAGACAGACAACAAATAGCTAAAGTCAGAAAATGCCAAATTTCTAAAATTGGCATTTTCAGAATTGCAATTTAAAGTCCGACAGACCATAAGTTATGACCTTAAATTGTCATTCCAGAGACACCAAACTCAAAGTTTATATCTTCCAGATTGTAAATTACACTCATAAGATGTAATACAGTGATCCCAATGTCATCTTATGGGAGGCTCAGGCCTTGCTTGTAGTGAAACACAACTTTGGAAATTGTTCACCACCAGGACATGTAAAAGTCAACAGTACATTTCCTGCCTTTTGAATATATTGCACTCTGCCCTTTGAGTTGTCCAGGGCCTACTTTAGGGGTGGCTTACATGTATAAAAAGGGAAGATTTAGCCTGGCAAAAGGGTTAATTTGCCATGGTAACATGGCAGTGTAAAACTGCACACACAGGCTGTGCAATGGCAGGGCTGGGAGCATGGTTAAAGGGCTACTTAAGTGGGTGGCACAATCAGAGCTGCAGGCCTGATGTCATGGAAGATATCATGAGTGATGCAATATGTAGGGTAATTAGCAGTGCAGTGGATGTGTTTATTGGTTTTGTGGGTCTTTGAGTGGCTTTATGGGTGTGTGAGTGGTTGTGCACATGGGTTTGAGTGATGTGTGTTTGTGAGAGGGCGTGTCAGTGGTTTTGTGGATCTGTGAGTAGGTGTGTGAGCGGCTGTATAGGTGTGCAAATGTGTGTGTGTGGTTGTGTGGGTGTGTAGGTCTGTGAGTGGATGTATGTGCTTTTAAAAAAAAATGGGATCTGGATCTCTGGATTCACCCACATCCACGAGAATCTAGGTGGATCCATGGATCCTCGCAAGCTGAAAAACAAATGGACAATTCTGGCTTCTCCCAGACCCCTCCATCAGTTTCATGGGGTCAGGGTACCTCTACCCTGACCCCTTCTATCACTTTTAAATTTTAGTTTGCCTGCTGGAATCGAGTCCCCATGAACAAAATGGCACCTGCAAATTTCCTCTCAGCTGGCGGCCAGCCAATCATGGCATTGCTGTTATCGCATGGATCCACTAATCTGCCCTGATGGGCAGAGGAGCTGTGTCTCTAAATATACATAAATCTTTTTACTTTAATAATTCCAAAACTACTGAACAGATTTACACCAATTAAAAAAAGCACTCTTTCTGGACCAAGATCTAGCTTTTTGCCACATTTTCTGTAATCCTGTTCAGCGGTTCAGACTGTAGTTGTGTCTAAAATCTGTATGGGAAATTTCATGGGGAAAATGCACTTTGGGACCCCCCCCTTTTTTCTCTGCCTCCGCTTGACTGGTATCCCCAAAACTTTACAGACTGTGGCTGAAGTGACTGGAAAACTAGTTTTGAACATTTAGTGAAGATTTGTCAAATGGTGCCAATGTTATTGGCAAAACAACAATTGTTTTTCCTATAGAAAATAGGTACTAACTATAACTATTTCCTGGTGACCTCCAGTTGTTTCTTTAAATACAGCCTGTGTTTATGGTCACTAGAACCACTTGAAAAAACAAAGCCCCAACCAATACTGCAACTGTGGTTAGTAAATCATAATGCAGTTCTAGAATTGCCACTGTTGGACATGGGGTTTTTGGTTGGCAGTCAGGTTACCCCCTGTCCAAGCAAGAACCCTCACTATAGTCAGGGTAAAGGAAAATCACCCTCAGTTAACCCCTGCTCACCCACTTGGTAGCTTGGCACAAGCAGGCAGGCTTAACTTCAGAGTCTAGGTGTAAAGTATTTGTACCAACACACACAGTAACTCAGCGAAAACACTACAAAAGGACAACACAGGTTTAGAAAAATAGAAAGTATTTATCTAAACAAAACAAGACCAAATAGACAAAAAACCAACAGACACAAGTCAAGTTATTAATTTTAAAAGTAAAAGAGTCTTAAATCCTTGAGAAAACAGTGAAAATACTGTTAGCGTTGAAAGTACCTGGGTAGCGTAAAAAAAACACATGGGTGAGTGTGCGTCGAAAAAGGTAAGCGGTGTGTCGATTTCTCACCCGCAAGCGAGAACGTGCGTCGTTCCTCCTTCTGCGGTCAGGTCACATGCGTCATTTTTCCTCCCCGCAGGGGAGCTATGCGTCAATCTGGGCAGCACTCGGTCCGGGCAGGTGTTGCGTCATTTTTCTGCACCCAGCAAGGTTTGCGTCAAAAATCCTGCTGCACGGTATTAGGAAAACCGCTCAATGTGGGTTGCAATGTTATCAGCCTCCATCAGCGTGTGTTGCGTATCGTTCTTCCAGCTACGTGCGTTGATTTTCCAGCCGCGATGCCAGTGGAGTGCTGATTACTGCTGCGAAGCAGGCGGCTCATCGTTTTTCAGACACGTCTCGGAAGGTGCGTCGATATTTTCCCAGCACGGTGGTCTGTGCGTAGATTTTCAGTCTTGTTCTGCCAGCTTCACCTTCCAAGGCCCCAGGAACTGGATAGGGTACCACTTGGCAGGGAAGGAGTCTCAGCAGAGAGTCCAGGTGCTGGCAGGAAACATCTTTGATAGTCCTGAGACTTCAACAACAGGAGGCAAGCTCAGGGCAAGCACTTGGAGATTTCTTCACAAGCAGGAAGGCACAGAAAGTCCAGTCTTTGTCCCCTTGTACAGGCAGAAGAAACAACTGCAGGATAGCTCTACAAAGCACAGTCTCAGGCAGGGCACCACTTCTCCAGGCAGAGGTTCCTCTTGAAATCCAGAAGTGATCTAAAGTCTGTGGTTTTGGGTGCCCCTCTTATACCCATTTTGGCCTTTGAAGTAGGCTTGCTTCAAAGGAAAGCCTCTCTTGTTTGTGAAATCCTGCCTTGCCCAGGCCAGGCCCCAGACACACACCAGGGAGTTGGAGAATGCATTGTGTGAGGGCAGGCACAGCCCTTTCAGGTTTAAGTGACCACTTCTCCCCTCCCTCCTAGCACAGATGGCTCATCAGGTTATGCAGGCTACACCCCAGCTCCCTTTGTGTCACTGTCTAGAGAGAGGTGCAAACAGCCCAACTGTAAAACTAACCCAAACAGGGAATCTACAAACAGGCAGAGTCACAGAATGGTTTAAGCAAAAAAATGCCCACTTTCTAAAAGTGGCATTTTTAAACACACAATCTTAAAACCAACTTTACTAAAAGATGTATTTTTAAATTGAGAGCCCAGAGACCCCAAACTCCACATGTCTATGTGCTCCCGAAGGGAATCTACGCTTTAATCATATTTAAAGGTAGCCCCCATGTTAACCTAAGAGAGAGATAGGCCTTGCAACAGTGAAAAACGAATTTGGAAGTATTTCATTGTCAGGACATACAAAACACATTAGTATATGTCCTACCTTAAACATACACCGCATGCTGCCCATGGGGCTACTCAGGGACTACCTTAGGGGTATCTTACATGTAAGAAAAGGGAAGGTTTAGGCCTGGCAAGTGGGCACACTTGCCAGGCCGAATTGGCAGTTAATATCTGCACACACAGACACTGCAGTGGCAGGTCTGAGCCACGTTTACAGGGCTACTAATGTGCGGGCCCACTAGTAGCATTTGATTTACAGGCCCTGGGCACCTCTTGTGCACTGTACTAGGCACTTACCAGTAAATCAAATACGCCAATCATTGAAATCCAATCAACAACACAATTTACACAGAGAGCATATGCACTTTAGCACTGGTTAAGTGGTAAAGTGCTCAGAGTTAAAAAGCCAACAAAAACACGTCAGAAAAAATAGAAGGCATGAGGCAAAAAAGATTGGGGATGACCCTGCATAGGGAAAAAAAAGTCCAACAGCCACCATTTAGTAACAGGATGATAAAGTTGCAATGACAGCAATTCTCAAACCAGTTTGAGCAGACCTTAAAATATCATCAATTTTGTAACAACTTTGCAAGCTACAATTCTACTTTAAAAACTACAATTATCAATGATAGAAGCATAAAAGCTGCGTAATTGAGTCTTTTAAGAGAACAAGAATAATAGGGTTTGGGTGGGGCAATAAGCAACACTGTGCACCTAGAAACCAGTGCTCACTGCCAGGGCCAGGACCTTTGTGCAGTTTAGAGCCCCTCAACCCATGGATTTGTGCCTACAGCCTTTACTCTGTATTACATGGACCCTGGTCCTGTACAATGAATACAACAATTGTTTATCATTGAATTCACAGAACATACACAGCATTGGTTTTAATAAAGTGTTCATTTGGCAAGTGGGAGTTTAGACAGATGGTACTTTGTACTGAGGAGACCTGTTAATCCTGCTTAAAGGGTTGAAATACTAACAATGTACCTGGGGTTGTTCTGACTTGCATTACCCTGAACCTCATGACTTATGGATGAATTCTACCATTGTACAATGTCATAACCTAAGGACCTTTCTTTGGACACATTTAAACATTTTGGTTGTAATCCATGTTATGGTATGTGTATTTTCATAGTGCACAGTTCACACGTGAAGGTATCCTGGAGCTGAAGCAGGAGCTGGATGGGTGAGCTGAAGAACCAGGTATCCAGTTTCTTGTGGAATTTAAGAACTGAGAAGGCAGTTCTGATGGACAGGGACAGGTCATTACAGGCTTTAGGATGAGGCAGGAGAAGGTGCAACCAACGGATCTAGTTCTGTGTATGCGAGGGGGCAGGGGAGTGAGAGTAGGAGAACAGCTGAGGGTAGGTGTCCAGTAGGTTTGTATAAGCTTATGTGGTTGTTGTTGTAGGTGGGGCCAGTGTTGTTTTTCACCTGCCTGCTCTGAGCTAGTGGGGCAATGCCCCGCTGCCATTGCGGAGAAACTGCAGTGGTATATTATTGGAACAGGCTTGTGGCTGGCCTAGCTGAACTTGCAGGATACAGTAGTAACTAGGAGGGGAGATTTGGTCTTAGGAAGGAAATCCTTGTTTCATGGGTTACAACAAACATCTGATAAATACATCTATATCTGCATTTATTTAAAATTACTTTTTATAAGCAGGTGTCTAATATCTGAGGTAAATGTGAAGTACAGGCTCTAGTCTTGCAAAATTGCATTTTGCTTTTAGAGTACCTGTCAAGTCAGAAGGATCAACTGTGACCTCTGGAGACTGATGAATGAAAATAAGTTAGAGTTAGACGTGCCTAAAGTCCAGTTCTACTCAAGAGAAGCCTGGAGAAATTAAAAGTAAATGCAAGGGAAAATGTAGTTGAGCACAAAGCATCCTTTGGAAAAGTTGGATATATGTAGTTGACTTGCAAAAACAGTACTTTATTGTCAAAAGTTGCAGTGTACTACGTGAAAGGCATACTACAATTTCTGCTTCAGCACTTGTTTTAGATCTGTAAAAACATCAGGATCCTCGATGGTTGAGGTGACCTGTAAGGAAACAAGACACGTATTAGTGTACGCAAAAGAGAGGAAACGCCATTCATGGTGGAGATTGACATTAGAGCTCTAGACAAAGATGATACAGATGAGCTGATCCCAGAGCAACAAGGCAAAAGATCACTGCAATACAATTTAAACAACAGCAAACTAATTCCCAACTTTCTTCTCTGGGAAAAATGGTTTTGTTAACTAGCACAAACTCAATCTAGGAGTACATGAGGAAATGTAGGCCAAAAATATCTGATAGTATTTGAATTAATTTTGGGGACCTGAGAACATGTTACTAGTCAAGGCACATAGAAATCTTAAAACTGTCACTACTACTCTAAATTAATGTCTAATGGCCGTGTCCATTCATTTCTTTCAAAATGATATCATAATAGGTAATACTGTTTTAATGTATATAAATATAAAGTATGATAAAATTTACATTTGAAAACAGCTGAACATTCACACATTTTGTGAGATATTTCTAGAATCCATCAAACAAAATGCATTAACTTGGACTCAAACTGTAAGTATACATCATTCAGCCATTCATCTATCAAGTAGCAAATGTTGAAACTCACCTCATGATATGTGTTATTACATGTCAGAGCAGGAAAAGTGCTAGAATATTAGTCACGTTCCTGATGAATCAGAAGAACTTGTTTTAATGCATGCACAGGAATTAATTGATCCATTTATGTAGCAGCAAGTAGAACAACTGCCTAGTGTTACCAGCACCATTCATCACCTCAATGCCCATCTTCTACGGCTCAGTCCTATTGTTTGTTTTTCCCTATATTATCCTAAGAAGCTGCTTTTGGTAAGAGCATTCCTCCCAGGGAGTCATAAAGCAGGCTCACCCCCAACTGATGGCCTTACCTTTAAAGTAAGGCATTTCCCCATTGGTACTTGATTCTGTTGCATTTTCCTCCCTGTCCTGCCTTGGCACCTGCTGTGGTGAAAGGGTATCCATATTTAATCCAGTTGTTCAAAGGGATAGGAGGGGACACAGAGGTTTTAGGATTAGGACATGCCTTGTCATAACAGTGGATAGGACTGGCAGTCTAAACCTCATGTGATTGGCTGTAGTACTGGCTTGGCACTGATTTGCTGTTTGTGAAGTGGCTTTCCATGCCTTCAGACCACAACCTTGTCTGGTTCCAATATGGTGGCAGTTTCACAGGACTTTGGCTGGATTCATTCTGTCATTGCTTTGTAACCAGGGAAGTAGTCTTCAGTACCTAGCTGAGACACTTACACCACTCTGTTATATACTGTACTATTAAGCCAAGAAAGTGTTTCAGTAAGTGGCACCATTGTGACCAATGAAATGTTTCCTTTGAAGCTCTCTTGCACCAACAAGCTGAGCCTGCCTCTTCAGGCATGCCACCAACTGAGAACTTTCAGGCCTTGATCAGGCTGTAATGAATGCATTTCTGTTCGTGAGGATCATCCACCACTCACAAAAGAGAAGATATACGTTTCCCCGGGGCCTGATGCAGACATTTCTGAGGAAGAAAGTCAGCTATGTGGGAGACATCTTCCGGGACTGATAGGGATTGCTGAGCACCTCAAAATAAATGTGGGTTTCCCATGTTCTGCTAGTCTGGAGGACTACTTTCTCCAGTATCAATGAATTGAGTCAGTGTCTCATCCTCTTCACTGCACAGTACACAAAGTCTTGGCAGAGGACTGAACAGAGACTGAGTGGCATGTGTTTCCATGTTTCCTGGCTTGATGTTACCCCTCTGGCTAATTTTCAAAATAAATTTAGATCTGTGGTCAAGACAGACTCTTTGACGGCTGGTAGGCTTTTTAGGGAACTATTATATAAGTTAATGCTTCTTCTCATGACATGGACAAAAGATGGAAGTGACTATCGCCCATACACATTCCGCTTCAAATTTTGCTATCATAGCTAACAATCATGCATCTAGATTGCGGAGTCCATCCTGCATGATTTTGAGGCCTTGCTCAGGGATGCATCAATGGATTGACACAACAAGTTCCTGCGAAATATTTCTTTTGATTGCCGGGGTGCATAGAGTGGCTTCTCCTGGATCTTTTGTAGTATCCAGATGTCATGTCTGGAGGAGGACTGAGAAATCACAGATGCCTCTACTAGGTCATATTCTCCACTAACAGCACTGATTAAAAGGTCAGCTGAATCCTGTGCATAATTTGGGGCAAAGCAAAGGTTTGGGATCTGCTAGCATTGCTGGCCTTATCTCTCTCTCTATTAGTTCAGTTCATTATTCTGCTGTCAAGAGATGTGGCCGGGGAATTCCCAATGCAAACAAGATCCAGTTCCAGTCTGTCTCCAGGCTAGTGGGGCTGTTGGCAGCAAGACTTCTACAACAGCCAGACAACACACTCCAGACTCCTGGGTTCTTCATATTATCACCTCAGGCTATCAGATCAAGTTTAAAAAATATTCCAGAAAACTTATTTCTTCCTACCCCACCAGAGTGAGGTCACTTCATCTTTAGGGCCTTCTTCAGGGGGTGAATGATTTGTTATGGCAGGCATCAATTATCTCTATGCCAGAGGGAGAGATGGGCATAGGCTGCTATTCTATCCTTTGTGACTTAGAACAATTCAGCTGATTTTTAGTCAATCCTAGATTTAAAGAAATTGAATTCCTTTCTACTTTGCCAGAGACCTAAGATAGATATGGTTCAACCAATCTTGCCCTTATCTTTCAGTGGGACTTCCTAGCCTCAGTTGACCTCCGGGATGACTACATCCATGTTCCCATACACCCCGTCTCCCAAAGGTTCTTCCAGTCCATTTTCCTTGGACAGCACTTTACAGGCGTTTGTCCTTCCTTTTGAGCTAGCTTCAGCTGCCAGGCTTAATTTAATCCTTGAGTGAATCGACGCAGCGCCAGTGTTGCGACTGGAAATTCGATGCACAGCCCACTGGATCGACACAAAGCCGAGCCAGAACAACACAGCCAGACTTCCTGAGAGGAATCGACGCAGCGCCTGCCATGCTGCAGAAATTTCCATGCATCGCCCACAAGTTCGACGCAGCCCCTGTGACTTCGTCCTCCACGCCCAGGATTTCGACGCATCGTCCCCGGGGCATCCAAAAACCCTGCAACCCGAAGAGGATCCCAGTCTACGAGCCGGAAATCGACGCAAAGCCTGCCCTGCATGAAAACTCAACGAAGCATCGTCTGTGTGCGGCAGAAAAATCGACGCACACCTCCCCGTTTTCCACGCATGTCATCTTCTGCAGTCCCTTGCGGAGAATTTGAACGCAAACCAGGTACTTTGTGCTTGCAAGAGACACTTGTTGCTTTTTAAAAGATTAAAGACACTTCCTATCCTTTTTACAGTGACATTTTAACTGATACTTATTGAATCTTGATAGTTTTGACCTGCATCTTACCAGATAAATACTACATATTTTTCTAAACACTATGTGGTGTATTTTGTGGTTCTCTACTGTGTTATTGCATGATTTATTGCACAAATACTTCACACATTGCCTTTTAAGTTAAGCCTGACTGCTCAGTGCCAAGCTACTAGAGTGTGGGCACAGGATAATTTGGATTGTGTGTGACTTACCCTGACTAGAGTGAAGGTCCTTGCTTGGACAGGGGGTAGCATGACTGCCAACCAAAGACCCCATTTCTAACAGTTTTCCATCACAGAACCAAATTTTAGGCAGTTCAGTAATCGATTATAGGCTGAATGATTCTAACAGCCTCTACAGGAGATCATCGATAAACCTCGGGAGGATGTTAATGTTATTCAGGATGTAAGTGGAAGGCTAATTATGGGTCTTTAAGCTCATGTATAATAGCATGCCACAACGTATACGGGGTATGAGTGAAGAACAAAGAGGCGGCTGTTCCACAGGTGTTTATGAAAAGATCCCCATCATGTTGAAATAAACTCCCTTTATTTAGGCCATCTCACACAGACTGCCTGTCTTCAACACCCCTTTAAACCTTCTATTATAATTACAACTCTTGGTGCTTAAGCCTGGAACTCACTACTTTCTGAACTACGTTTAGAGGCCTGCCTCTCTATGCTCCTCACAGTGAGACGTTGTAGGAAGTGACTGCCATTTTGGAACACCATCATGACTTTTTGCAATCCCTATTTTATTCGGATAAGTCACCTTCTGGGCGACGTGTTCAGGATCTCCCTGGGATCGCAAGTCATCCAGCTACATTTCCAGAAGCGGCTCCTCCACAAGAGTGCAGGAGCATTGCCCTATTAAAAAATGCCCCCAGAACTGAAAAAATGAAATGGTAATAAAGATAATTTATTACCATTTTATTTTTCAGCATCCTATCCTGAACTGAGTGCCAGGTGGGGGAATTGCTGCTCAGTGGCAGCAGAAGGGAGCTCTTAAAGTGTGCATGTCCCTTTGGAGGGCCGTCTTGCGACAGCCAGTCTGACGTGCACTTTAAACTTCTGTAACTCAGTTGTCTATAGACAGCTGGGTTACAAAAAGTCCAGACCTCAAGCCCTCTTAAGAGCACTGAAGGAGGCTACCCCATCCAAATCTGACACTTCTTTCATGATGTTTAACAGCATGGGAGCAGTGCCAGGATTGTTTAATGCAGTTTCCTGGGTCCCGCATTGGAGCTTGTAGGTGACGAGAGGTGAGGAGGACGGCGTGATGTAAGTGCCATTTTTTAAAATTATTATTGTACCCCCTTCCCCCCACCATAAATACAAGCCTGCCGCCACTGTACATTTGCCTAAGAGTACCTGAAAGGGATTTGCTGACTTTCACAGAACCAGGATATTGATCAGTGAAGGTCTCCTTCATAATGTGTAGCACTTGTACAGTGCCCGCACATTTTATATTGAAGAAGGGACATTGTGACACAAACCCTTGTGCCAAAATGCAGCCCTGCTTTCAAATGACTCGGTGCCATTTAGAAAGGGTCTCGACAGTACCAAAACAATTCAGGCAAAATGTTTGTACTCCAGCCTGTTTCAAACCTAACAGAATATATTTTCCAAAAACTGTCCTAGAATTTAAAAAGCAGAGTAGAGACAGATTAACACAAATATGATTACTTTAGGGTTAATATCTCCTTTATTGTAAGAAGATTGAGCCTTAGTTGAAAAAAGGCAAAGATCCCACTTGAGTGCAATCAGAAATATAGGTAAAAAAGAAAGAAATAGCATCATAGCCAAAAAGCACAGCACTAGCGGATTAACAGATTTAAGAAATATTAGGGGCATATTTTGCGTCACATTTGCACCACGCAACATAAAACATGGTGCATGCATGACACAAACCTGTATGTCAGATTTTTGACACCATGCAAAGCCACTTTGCTTGGCTCTGAGTGGTTTCAAAAATCTGGAGTAACGCAGGGCAAATCACTGTGTTGCATTACCCTATCCTGAGAAGGTGTTTCATGGGAGTTGTGTAGGTGTTCCCATGGATTTTGACACATCAATAGATTTACAAGAACTTGTATACCTGCGGATGCGCCAAAATCTTACACCTTCCCAGGGGAGCCATAACAAGGAGAAATATCTCTATTTCTCCTCCTTTCTGCCCTTTTCTACACATGTTCTGCAGCACACCTTGAAAGAGGAATATGCCTCCCAGGATTGTTTTGTGTAGTGAGGTGCCCCTTCCTGTACAAAAACAACCCTGCACGCAACACAGGTACCCTTGCACCATGGTGAACTCCAGTGATTACTTTTAACTGTAGAAAAAGAGTATTTGAGGTAAATACGCTAAATTCAAGTCCTTTGAAATAGAATTCCACAAAAAAAAGAAAACAAGTTTTAATTAAATGCTGCATTTTTGGTGGAATATAATTAGGTAGAATATTCTGTTTTTGTTGAAAGACTCTGTAATGAGAAGCATGAAATGAAAGTTGTTTTTGTTAATTTGTAACCATTATCATATACTACATTCAAGTTAATTTGAGTAATATCTATTAATCATCAAGTTATTTCAATAGGATTTGTGAATAATATTTTGCAATCCATGCTGCTTAGCCTACACGACTAGCAACTAAACATGTCTATCTGTTTGTTCATTTATTTATTATCTGCAATGACCAGAAAAGGCTGCTGTGCAGAATGAGGTGCCATGGTGCAAGGGTGCCTCTATTGGAGCTAGGCTGCCAAAGGGCACCAGCGCATTGGAAAGGACAGGAATGCGCTGTATTTCGATAAATACGGCACATTCCTTCCCTTTCCCTGTCATGCAGTGCAATGCAGTGCAGCAAGGGGGCTTGATGCGCTGCACTGTGTGACTTGACCTTAAATATGGCCCTAAGTGTCTAGCAAGTCTGTGTCTATAAGCTGATTTATCAATAAAGTGGTTATTGTGATCAGTATTATCATCAGTACATTATCAGTGCCAATACAGAGCATTCTTTTCATCACATGGAACAAAGAGTAATCGTTATCACACATTTCAAAGCGTAGGTTGTGTCCCTCTTGCGGGTGGTACCATAGCTTACCGTATAAGGTTTACCGTTCACAAGGGCACCGAGAGTGGACCGGGGTATTTTGCCAGAACGGGTTTTTGGTAACTGCTTCACGAACACTGCTTTTCTGAATGCTGCCACCGGACCAATATGTTCTCTGACAAGTGTAACAATTTCTTCAACGAGTGCTTCTTCTCCTTTACGCACACCTGTGAATATAGTCAGTGTATTATGTGTTTTCAAATACTCAATAATGATCGATAAAATTAGTACATAGTATGGCGTGCTAACAAAGAAGTAAATGAAGTAACATTCATTTTCATTATTACTTTCTTCGAAAATGGTGGAATCGTATGAAGCAAGATAGTGAAGGGTAGAAGAAACAGTCTGAGGTAATCAATCAGTTTTGAGATAGAAAAGTCCCTTGTATGGTAGTAGATGTGAACCCCTGCCCTGAGTGCCCAAACTGCTGTGATATCTGGATCATAGTAAAAATGCCTGGCCGTGAGCAAACACAGATCATGCACGTATGCAACGACCTAGGCCTTTGTCACAGATTGCACTCTTTGAAGACCATGGGGTGCACACCACGTGCTACCCTCATAGTGGAGCTCATACTGGAGCTGAGTACCATGATCCTAATGGTAGTAGCGTGTAGTTTTTACATTGAGTGATCAAATACTATGGCCATGCATTCTCATCTGTGTAATGGGAGTAGAACCCATTGGATCACTCAGACATTCTGCTCAGTTCAACTTTGGCCTACATCAGGGTAGATATGAGCACAGCACATGCACGTGCACCACTATGATGTGTTTGTGAGCCTGTAAGAGCTATAGCACATGAAAACAGCATGTGCCAGCACATGGAGGGCTACTTGCATGTTTGCGACCAGCGCGTAGGATGTATAGGTGCCTGTGAGGGCTACAAGGCATGAGGGCCTGTGGTGTTCCTGTCATTTGATTCTAGAAGAGGTCACTGGTTAAAGGAGCACGCACTAATCTCAGAAAGAAAATGGAGCTGATGACCCTGTCATAAAGAATAGGGCCGGAGCCCTTTCTAACCTTTTGATACACATATCCCAGAGACTGGCATCTGGGTAAGGCCTGCTAGTCACTCTCATGGCCTGAGTTTGGGGCTATCAAGTATGAAGACACTCCTGCTATGATAGGTGGTTCTCCGGAGAAAGAGCACAGTAGGGGAATAGGCACTTCAAAGTGGGCAACGCTGTGAACACAAACTTCAAAAACAGAGACAATAAATATCATTTGTGTCTGGAAATGGATTACAATTAGGGAAGCTTGAGACTCCCAAATTGTCAATCAGAAGCCGTACATCAGCGTAGGAAGCTCAGTACGAACTCTGATGGTTGTGATCACGGCCAGAGATTGAGGGACTCCCAGTCTTGCATGCTCGGTGAGGGGACGTCACCCAGGAGAATCCAAAACGCTCACCTGGAGCCTGTGAGCACCAGCTTCTGTCTGACCACACACTAGAGGACCCTGTGAGGAGAAGATTGCCTGGAGGGATTAAGTTCCAGTGTGGATCCTGCCGAGTGGATCCCAGGAGGTAAGTTTGAGATTCTGAACCACTGGGACCACTACACCGATGAGGCTGTCCACCTACGTGCATGGAGCACCATATGCGACGGAGGGGCTGAAATGAATCTTAAGGGATGTCACCCTGATGTAGTGCGGTGGTAAAGATAGGGTCATCGCCCTGTGCAGTCTTGTTACCCAAAAGGGATGCAGCTTTAATAGCATGGCTCAAAACCTTATATGCCTGGTGGAGGCTGCAGTGAATTATGAGGGCCGTCATCCTGGAGCAGCACTATGATAAAGGTAAGGCAGTTGCCCTGTGCAGTGCCGTGTCCTGAAGACAGAATCTTAAGTACGAGGAGCGCAACCACAGTGTGCCAGATGGGGGCTACAGAAGAAGCCAAGTTCTGTTTTCTGTGAGCAGTGTCCAATTGTGAACTCGGAGTTACGATTTTATCTTGGGAGTAGCAATCCTGGGTCTGCCATCAGAGACAGACAGTACTTACAGCAACAACTGAGGAGCGACATGGAAATCCAGACCACATGCAGGCTGTGACAAGACTATTGTTCATTGCTGTGTACAGCGTGTTTATATAAATACTCCTCTTTATAAAAGCGATCATTTGGCTCGACATTCATTTATTGAGATTGCTAAATATATATTGAGTGTGAGCCTGTGTTCGACCTATACCTACTTTCTCCCTGAGAAGTCTTGGACTGTTCGACTCTCAGCCACCACTGAGAGCCGAGTGCAGAAGTGGTGCTTGGCCAAGTTACTTTGAGCCCATAGTAAGTAGGGCCTTGGGACATCAATAAGTAAAAGGCCTCAACAAACAGAGTGGGGCCTAGTAGCTCGGCTTGCCCCGAGGCCCTCTGAATGGGGTTCTGATAGTCCGCAAAGGGCAGTGTATTGATCTTTTATGGAAAGCGTCTGAATATCAGTAGGTACTAAATGCCACTAAGAATGGTTTAGAGGCTTCTCTGACGATGGATACAGTTAAAGTACTGCTTGATTTTGGCACGCTTGTTGCCCCTTCTGCTTGCTGTTAAAATTGCAGGACTCGAGGCCAAGGGTGTTTATTGCAAGAATGAAGTGCCAGATGTCAATTCATTTTGACACAGAGAACAACTATAGGGATGTGCATTCAATAAGCCACTCCATCTTGTATCCTTTGCCTGAAGCGGATGAATGAGAGAGAAATGTCCACACAACTTCCGGACTACTGTGTGTCCTGAAACGTCTCCCATACATTTTCCCCATATCTGGTTATTTTGAAATGCTAAAACATAATTTTAATCAAGAAAGAAAATATGCACAGCACATAAATGTGTTCACCATGCTATAAAAATGGAGGTCTTCATTCTTTTCTCCTGAATTGTGTGGGTTTAGCCATTCTCTCAGATTGAAGAACAGTTTGCTTCATGGAATATATCTGATCCTGCCCTCGTTAACTTGCTAATATTTATGAATAATGTAATCTGAGCCACTGTCATATGTTAGAGAACAAGTTAGTTACTTTGGGTAATGTTCTTCCGGGTGGATACTGCAGAATCCTTCCCTTCCTAGTGCAGATAGGTGGCATCCTGCTGTTCTGTGTCAACTCTGTCCTGCCCCAGAAGTGACATCAGAGTCACATTTATTCACTACCCATGCACTTTGGTGTCAATTTCTTTCTGGACGTTTATCTGTGTAGCTAATCAGATTTACAGTGTGCAGATCTCTAAACTAAAAAAAAAAAAAATGGAGAAAAGGGTCCATTCTACAGAACAAGGAGGTGGGGGGGGGGGTGGTATGTGTCAGTGAGGAATCTGTGGATAGTTTATCCACCAGAAAGAGCGTTAGAGAAGGAAAGCAACTTATTCTTCTTATGGATATGTCTAACCTCGAAATCCTCACCTTATCAATAGATACCAAAGAAGTGCCTCCCAAGGAGGTGGCTATGTGGAATGGCTCAACACAAATAATTAGACAAACTCGACCAGACAGACAGTCCCTCCCCAAGGACCTCACTTTGTGAATGTGTCAACTGATGCCCATGTTGCATCCTGTCAGATGTCCAAGACAGACATTCCCGTGCCAACACAGTGGAAGATGGCCTTGGTGGAACGGGTCCACAAACATTCTTGGGGCTCCTACTTAGCCAGTATGTAACACATTTTGATACAGAGGACTACCTAACTGTTTTACCCTTCTTTGCTCCTACAAACCCCACAAACAGCTAATCATCCGCTCACTGGGGATCCAAACAATGGAGTCTTTCTTCTTTTTTTATGGATGAGGTGGAGCAAAGAATGCTTGAAAGGGGATGGATTGTCTGACGTGCAAAGGCATCCCAACATTGGGAAGGAATGCCACTCTAGTCTGTAGCACCAGTTTGTCTGAAAAACGGGTGGTGTCTGGTTGCTGAACAGACAGCACTTCGAGCTTACAGAATTGACAAGCTGATGTTATTGCTATGAGAAAGACTGTCTTTAGAGTCAGAAGATGCAGAGGACATTGTTACTTTGGTTTGAATCTGGTACACAACAAATAAGTGAAAACCAGGTTAAGGTCCTACTGTGGCATCAAATATTGTGTGGCTGGATATAACAGGGTTAACTCTTTCAGGAAATACATCTCAACAGGTGATTTGAACTACAGAGGCTGATCTGGTAAATGCAAAAAGACAGACAAGGTCAACACCTAACCCTTAGCAGTAGCAGGAGCAAGTCCTTGTTGGGCTAAAGATAATACAAAAAAGCCACACATTCAATAATTTGTCATGTAACGGTTCTATCTGACAAGAATACCAAACCACCAACTGCTACCTGCATCCAGCATAGTTGTTTTTTGAGGATGGGCGCCTTGCTGGCAAGATAACAACTATTACCTCGTGATGGAGGATGAAACTCAGTCAGCTGTCACCGGTCAGTCTCCACACATGGAGGTGTAGATTGCACAGTCTTGGTTGGAAAAACATGCCCTGCTGTTGTGACAGCAGATCCTCCTGAAGCAAGCCCAATCAGGGGACAGATGCTTATTCCCAGAAGTTCCAGTTACAACAATCTCCTTGCCAAATCCAAAGCCACTAGGATGACTTGGGCCCAGCTGTTCTTCTTCAGAACTGTGGACAGGAGATGCAGAGACAGAAGGCATGCATGAGTTCCAAACTCTGCTTTAGGTGCAAGGCATCTCCAAGGGAAAATCACCTTGGGAACTCTATGTAAAAAAGCTTGGCCATCCTATGTTCCCACTTGTGGTGAAGAGATTCCATCCTTCTGCAGCACCAGGAAATAACTGGAATAGCATCCAGTCCCTGTTTCAGATGCAGGGACCCTCTGTATGGCTTCCTTGGCCCAAATAACCTGTGCTGGAGGATGGACAAATGGTCCCTCGAAAAAATATTTATAGCTTGAGGTTTATGTGGTGGATCTGTGGCAACACACCCACTGATCTGATGCTCTACTACCTCTGGAGGAAGTGTTGTATCCTACCACCAAATGGGTGGATGCTTGCCAAAGGAGGCAAGTTAGTGGCTTTTTGTCTGTGGCGTGATGGGTGGGTGATTGGTCAGTGAGCTGTCCCTCAATATCTGGACGCTGTCTGTTTCATACCAGACCCCACCCGTAAAAGGCTAAGGGGGGTGGATTCTGCTGTTGTCATGGTCCTGCCAAAACCTCAAAAGGGCCAAAACTGTTGTGGAAACTGCCACATGGGTGCAGAGAAGCTGAAAGAGCCTGCTGGTTGCCCTGCCTTCCTGAAGCTCTCCTACACAGAGTCTGATTGTCATAAAAAAATTAGCCCTGTGAAATGGCGTTTCCATCAGGGGCACCTTAACATCACCTGAAATACATGCCTGTAGATCTCATCCAGCAGAACGACTAAGGGCCAAGATAGGACCAACCGTCCTCCTGAAGCAGTCAGTAATGTTCAGCCCCAACGGTTGACTTAATTCAATGCATATTGCCAATTATAGATATTTTCCACCAGGATCACTCTTTATTCTAGCACGACAGTTAGCAAGATCTCACCAACCACGTTCCACAATGTGTGTGAATAGCGTTCCACAAGACAGGTGGCATGGACAGACCTTAAGGCCAAACTGGCAAAGAGAAACATACATTTCCAAAAGCCTCAATGTGTTTGGGCTCCCTTTCCGGAAGCATAGTGGGGAATGAGTTTGGGCTCAGTCTGCTGATGGATGCCTGGACCACTAAACATATCAGTGTAGGATGTTGCAAAAGAAAGGTCAGATCTCCCGACACGGGCCAATGTCGGATGGCCACTTGCCTATTTACCGGCAGGCAAGAACAGGGTATCACTTTGTGCTTCACTGAAGGGCAAGACCAGTTCTGTGGAAGGATGCCCGTGCTGCAGTACTTTCGTGAGCACATGAATTTTTGCTTCAAAAGAGGGTAACTGGAGGTTGTGAACTTCTGCAGTGCAATGAATAACTACTGCGAAGGACGCTGATTCTACACTAGACGGATGGGGGGATTCAACCTATTGTCTGGGGAGGTATCCAGTCCACTGGCTTCTTGTAGGGCCCTATAAAAATTATTGTCAACATTCATCATTCCTCATCTGCGTAATGATCTAGATCAGATGTTCCCAACCTGTGGTCCGGGAAACCCTGGGGGTCCTCAAAGCCTACTCAGGGGGGTCCATGACTGCCTACAAAATTAACAGAGTAATAAAGCCTAGATAAATAAAGTGGCTAAATGTACAGTTGGAAATGTAAAAAGGTACTGCAAATAGCAAGAAACTTGAAATTAGAGGTTAAAAATAAATTAATATCCTCAGATTGATTTGTGGGAGCAGTGCAGGTGCATCCAATAGAATATAGTATGGACAATGTATGGCTTTGATTGAATTTAAAAAAGCTTCAGCCTTCCTATTATATATTTTTTTTAATTGTATTTGTTTGCAAATGAAATAACGTGTTATCATTTGTGTATGATGGAATGCTTGTATTCTGTATTTTGTGTGTATTGTTTTGCAGTTCAAACCATCAACAATGCTTAGATCAGAGTTCCCGGCTTCCAGTAATGACTCAGTGGGGTCCCCAGATTCCAAAAGTGATTCAGTGGGGCCCCCGGGTTCCAGTAACGATAAAGTGGGAGTCCACAGAAGTCAAAAGGCTGGGAAACACTGATCTAACCCATGTTGGTTATGTTCTGGGTCTGAGTCAAAGAAGTTGTGAATTGAATGTCTGTTTTGAGGCAATGGCAGAGTTCTGCCCAAATTTTAAAAAAGAAGCTTGTACTGGTTGAGGCAAAACTGGAAGAAGACATAGGTTTGGCCGGGGTCGAGTTACAAGTGTATACAAGGGGGTATGTAACTCTGGCGCGGGCTGTGGAGATCACTGTGCTGCCCCGTAGTGCCTGGATGTGTGTGGTGCGGCCTGGACTATTTAGACTGTGTTGTGAGGAAGCCCAGAAGGATGTTGTGAGTATTCCCAGAAGTTCTAGCACCAAGACTCAGTGCAAAGAGACAGTTGAGTCATGGTACCGAACAAGACTGTTGGTGAGGCTACCGGAAGTGCCATTGGAGTATGGTGGGAGACATGGCGCTTCCCCAGGGCATAGAGTGGAATGGCTGTGTCATCCTCGGCTGGGCCTCACAGGTTTTTTGCTGCATTTAGCTGCTGGACATCCATGGAGGGGTGCCAAGGCCTGAGTGCTTCTGTCCATTGAGTGGAGGAAGACCCAAACCGACAAGGCAGTGATGATTTGACTGGTGTTGCATGGCCACTTTGCAGCACATGGCCGGGCCCTGATTTATTTGGTGCAGGTTAGTTGTTGTGGCCTCCGCCAGATACTCAACACTCGAAGTTTTTAGCAGTTGACAATAAGACATGTTTTCCCAACAAGAACATATGAGTTCACAATAGTGAGGATATGCAGCTATGGTGGTACCTTGTCTAGTCGTTGTGGCTCATTTTACTAGGAAGTGTGTGCTGGCCCTGGGCCTGAATGGGGTGAATGCAACGTACTAGGGTGCTCAAATTAGAAATGGCAATATTACCCTCCATGTGCATAAGGATGGTGGCTCACAGATAAACAAATGGCATTGTGGTGTTGATGATTGTATAGGTTTATACCAGTTGTGGCAGTATCTGAAGTTTCCTCGCAGGCATTACAATGTCCATCCTTTGCTGTCTCATCGATCATGGGTAAAAGTGATCACAAACAATCAAAACTTAGTTTTGGTGCTGGAAGGTCTACTAGGTCTGTGGATCATGAACAAATACCAAACAGTTGTGAGTTACATGGCCTGTGTGCTGCTGTGTCTGAAACAGAAGTAAAACCCTATTGCTTGAAATGCAGGAAATGTACAGACAATAGACAACAAAACTTTCAGTTTAACCTTACTGAAGAACCTAATGAAAACTAGAGTGGATAAATATCTAGAAGGACTTGAGTTAGCAGAGGGGCTCAGAAGCAGAGGACTCAACAAACTGTGAATGAGAAACTACTTAACATGGAAAAGGTGCTGGCTCTCATTATGGGCAGGTTTGAGGATTTAGAAGCCAGATCCCAATCCAATAACTTGAGAATTATTGGGATCATGGAATCCATTAATAATGGGAAATTGGAGGACTATGTGGAAAAGATGCTTCTGACTGTATTTTGAGCAGGTAATTTTTCCTGCCTTTTGATTGTAGAAAGAGGACACAAGTGCTCCCAAGCTTTTGTCTGGTGCTCCAGCTTGACTTTTTATTGCCTGGCTGCTTAATTTGTGGGATTAAGATGCAGCCCCCTGAATGGCGAGGAAAAAGGGCTCCTTGGTGCACAAAGGTGAAACAGTTGCCCATAACCCTGACTTTACTATCATGGTGCAGGAAGCAGGCAGGGCATTCGAACCAATAAAAAAAAAGAGGCTGTAATAACTGGGGATGTGTTATTCCATGCTCGATCCAGCACACCTTTGTAGGAGGCTGGCTCTCTATATAGGGTACAAGAAACGATGTACATTGTGCAGAGAGTCTGTGCAACCCCACCTTGGTGTGCAGAGGTTATAAATAGACTGCCTAATGCTCTATTTTTGTGGTAGTCTGGGTGAGCATTCAGGCTTATCTTGGAGATGTGCTAAGCATTTGTTGTACGCACAGTATCCATAAATGTGGATACAAAATCGGAAGAATAACTCAAGACCAATTTACAAAAATACATCAGATTTTTATAACATTTTTAAGAACAAGATCATCAAAATCAGCTAAGTACTTTGTAAAAAAAAAATGATTTTACAATGTTAAAAAAATGTTCTGTTTTTGTGCGTGATTACGCACTACAGGAATCAATGGGGAAAAACTTTAAAACTATATATAAAATCAGGCAATGTTCCCACAAGTGTCACCTTTAGATTTTAGGTTGAGGTCATCGAGATGTCCTGTGGGCCAGCTGGAGAAGTTCAGGCGGTTCCCGGGTTTGGGGGAGCAGTGGCTAAAAGTCTTGGAGCTGGTGCACAATGGAGAAAGAGACCACTTGGAAACACCCTGCACAGATGGACTTAACAGTAAGTCTTGAAGGTCCCCTTGGAGTACAGGGGCCAGGGAGGACGGGTGCAGCGTGGATTGGTCAGCCAGGAGTTGTGCATCTTAGGGTCCTTGGAGCTAGGAGCAGGTCACTTGGAGGGTGGATTTCAGGTCAGATGGGCCACTCTGGGGGATGGTTCTTGGGTGTACTGGAGTCTCTCGACTGGTACTTGCTTTTGGGCTTTTGAGAGACTGGAGTGGACGTTCCTTCTGTGTGTCCGATGTTGGGGGTTCAGTACCCTGGGTATTGGTACTTCTTGGGCCCCGAAAGGCACAGTGCTACCAAACTTGGTAGGTTTTGTCTTTCTGGTCCGTTGGGTGAATTTTGTTCAGGCTGCAGCGTCCAGTTCAATGGTCAGTAGCCAGTCAGAAAACTAGACTTCACTGGTTTCTTGGGTGCAGGGAGGGATGCCTTCACTTAGAGCAGTGGTCTTCAAACTTTTTAATGCCGCGCCCCCCCCCCCCCCCAGTTGAAAAATAAAAATCTTTGGGCCCCCCATTAATTTTCACAATTATTTTAGGAAGATGGCAATGTTTAAATATGTTTAAACCTATTTAAACATTGCAGTTAAGTACTGTTACCTTTTTAAAACTGCAATAACATGATTCTGCTTAAAACAAAGGCATGTTATCTGTATAATATTCATTTTGGCCAGAGTTTGGCGCCCCCCCGGGATCACTTGAGGGCCCCCTAGGGGGGCCCGCCCCCAAGTTTGAAGACCTCTGCCTTAGAGGGATGTTCTTGGTTATTTTATGAAGGCTGGAGGTCCTCTGGGGTTTCTTAGAGCCCTTCCGTGTCCAGATGACCCCCCTCAGTGGAGACTGTTGAGTACTGGGTGCAACAGGCAGGGTTTGGTGCCTTTTTCTTCTTGCAGCAGGGCTTCGGTTCTCTTGCACTGGGTCGTCTTTGTTGCTGTCTTTCTTGTGTCTGTCGAATCTGATCTGTAGGTCTAGGGATGCCCACTAAATACAATATTTAGGGGGGTAGTGGAGTACCTGGTAGTGGCCAATGGGCCACCTACCTTAGGGTGGCTACTCCCACTAAGTGACCACTTCTTGTTGAAAGGGGTCACATCCCTAACCCTGATAGGCTATTTTCCTGCCATCCAAGTTGCCAAAATAAATGAAATGCAGAAAATTAAATGGAGTGGTCACCTCGCCTGCGACACCTGCGGGGTGGTGCAGGCTGGGGACTGCTACTCCTCCTAGTTTTCCCACCAGTTTTCCCACCAAAAGTGGGGAAAAAACTATTGGACAGTCGCCTGCTGCTAGCTGCAGAGGTAGAGGTCGGGTTTCAAAGGTGGTAAAGCCTTTGAAGCTGACCACTGATGCAGAGTGCCTGCCTGGGGAAGGAGGTGCAACACCTCCACTGAGGAAAGACTTTGTGTTCTGGCTCCTGAGAGCAAAAGGCTCTCACCCCAGGAGTCCAGACTTGTGTCTGGTGGTGGCAAGCTGGTTAGGACCAGTCAGCAACCATGCTAGGGCTGTTAGGTTTTTCAGGGGGCAGCTCTATGTTGACTTCTGAGTACATTTTAGGCTAAATCCCACACTGGCCCCAGTGCAGGTTTATCATTCTGAGTTGTTTGAAACCAAAAAACACAGGGTTCAGGGAGGCCATCACGTAGCTGGGGAACTCTTAGCGACCAGTGCCCAACACACGCATTTGCTATGGCTTCCCTTTACACTTACTATGTTTTAAGGGTTTGCAAAGACACAGCAGGGGCATATTTGCTCATGCACCCATAGGCCCTCACATGCATTATAGTGCACCCTGCCTTGAGGCTGCAAGGCCTGCCAGAAGGGTGACTTACAGTGTTGGTGGACATGGCACTCTGGTTGAGTGCTATGTCAATTTTGCAACTTTTAGATTCACCTTGTCATGCACTTGCAATGGCAATCTGCATGAGGCTGATTTGGGACCTCTCAGAGTGGCACAATTGGTGCTGCAGCTCTGGGGGGTGGGACTCTTCACCACCCATACCCCAAGTACCAGGGGTACCGTTTACTAAGGACTTACAAAGGTGGCTGAAGTGCCAAACACAGTACAATTTTGGGGGAAGAGATCTGGCCCTGGGCACCTAATTAGCAGGGGCCCAGGGCACGCACTTACAGTTTGAAACCACATCATTTTCCAGGCAATACGTGAGGGACTAACCATGCAAAAAGAGGCTCCTCCTCAAAACCTTAATATCACACCGGATGGTAGAGTGCAGATATCCAACACTTCAATGCCGGGAAATGCATTCCTGTCTAGTGAGTAAGCATGAGGGCTTGACTTCAATGCCGGGAAATGCATTCCTGTCTAGTGAGTAAGCACGAGGGCTTGCGGGGGGGGGAGGGGGCATCGCTAGCTCCCTCCTGGATCATAACAAGGACAATGATTAGGACACCACGTCTCTGTTTTTCATACAGACATTCTCATTACTATGTTGTGTATTATTGCTCATGTTAACTTATGTAAATATTCTGGTTTGCCTACTTGTTCGGACTATTAATGTTCTTCCATGAGGGTGTGCTGATATTATAGTAGGTGTAGGAAACTGGTTTACTGGTTAAGGCGGCTGAAAGCCCTACTCAAGCAACAACCACATTCCTTGTCATGAGTAAAAAACAAAAGTCACTAAATTAACCTGGCTTAATCTACTAATAGCTTGGTTCAAAAGCTATTAAAATTAGAGGCACTAAAACATGAAAACACAGCTCATGGAAAATCCAAACCAATTTAGAAAAATGGAGTAAAATTTAATAAAATGACACAAAAACAAATTAAATCCAATTAGTAGAAACAGAATTATGATTTTATTACGTTTTTAGTGAAATCTAGCACCTGAAAGATTAAAGCACCAACAGGTGGTAGCTGGTCACATGAGACAAGGGCAAGGTCAGAAGTTAAGGCTGACCTCAATTCAGCATGGGTCAGATACAGGGGGTGGACTGGACCTGGTATTGGCTCACCTTCCAACTTGAATGTTTGAAGAAAAGTCCAGGAGAAGGTAGAATTTAGCGGGGCACGGGAGGCAGTCTGTGCCCAACGAGGAGTCTTCACTGGGAAGCTGCTGGACAAAGTCTCAGTGAAGCTGCAGAGTGGTTGAAAAACTGGATTTCCAGGCTGAGGCAGTTATTGTCACTGATGGTGAGCCGGCCGCTTTTGAGTCTGGTCAAGATTTTTAACCTTGAACTTAGCCTATTTTTTGGAAGTCAAAAACCACTGGTGGGACAAAGCTGCAGGTTGTAGCCAAACAGGACACCATGAGGCTTGATACAGTTACTAAGAGGTGATGAAACTTCAATCAATCAATCAATGAAATAATTTCTTAAGCGCACTACTCACCCGGTAGGTTCTAAAGGTGCTGGGGGGGGGGGGTTAGTGACCGGTTACTGCTCGAAAAGCCATGTTTTAGGTGCTTTCTGAAGGTTAGTAGATCCTGGGTCTTTCATAGGTTGGTGGGAAGGGAGTTTCAGGTCTTAGCGACGAGGTGGGAGAAGGATCTGCCGTCGGAGGTGGTGTGTTGGATGCAGGGGACTGTGGTGAGGGCGAGGTCTGCGGAGCGGAGCTGGTGAGTTGGTATGTGGAAGTTTACTCGTTCGTTGAGGTAGGCTGGTCCAGTGTCTTGGAGGGCTTTGTGAGCGTTGACGAGGACTTTGAAAATGATCCTTTTGTTCATGGGCAACCAGTGTAGGGATCTGAGGTGGGTGGATATGTGTTCGTGGCGAGGGAGGTTGAGGATGAGTCGTGCGACTGCGTTCTGGATTCGCTGGAGTTTTCTTTGAAATTTGGCTGTGGTCCCAGCGTAGAGGGTGTTGCTGTAGTCTAGTCTGCTGCTGATGAGGGCGTGGATGACTGTTCTTCTTGTTTCTAGGGGTATCCATTTGAAAGTCAGGGCCTTGTGGCAAATTCCGGCGTTGAACAGGCGTGCGCAAAGGGTTTGGTGGCATACAGTGTCAAAAGCTGCAGAGAGGTCTAGAAGGATGAGGGCGACTGTCTCGCCCTTGTCCACTCTGGTCCTGATGTCGTCTTGCAGAATCCAGATTGGGAGGCGTCTAGTATATTCTTTTCTTCAACGAAGCGAGATAGTTGTGCGTTGACTATCTTCTCAGCAACCTTTGCGGCGAAGGGGAGAAAAGAAATGGGTCGGTAGTTTGTGAGGTCTTCCGAGTCTGCTTTGGGTTTTTTGAGAAGTGCGTTGACTTCGGCGTGCTTCCAAATATCTGGGAAGGTTGCAGTGTTGAAGGAACTGTTGATGACGGCACGGAGCTGGGGAGCAATGATTTGGCTGGCCTTGTTGAAAATGTGGTGGGGACACGGTTCTGTTGGGGAGCCTGAGTAGATGGAGTTCATGGTTTTGCTGATTTCTTTGTGATTGGTGGGGGTCCAGGTGTTCAGTCGGTTGGTGCAGCAGGGTGTTGTGGTGTTTGTTGTGTCGGTGGTGGGGGGTGCTGATGATGAGGGTGATGAGAAGCTGTTGTGTATGTCTGCGATTTTGTGGTGGAAGTAGTTGGAGAGAGAGTTGCAGAGGTCTTGGGAGTGTGGAGGGTCGTGGTGCAGGATTTGGGTTTGGTGAGTTCTTTGATGATGGCAAAGAGTTCCTTGCTGTTGTGTGTGTTGTTGTCTATACGTTCTTTGTAGAATGATCGTTTGGTGGTCCGGATGAGTTGGTGGTGTTTGCGCATGGCTTTTTTGAGGGCAGAGAAGTTGCTCATTGAGGGTTCTTGGCGCCAGGCTTTCTCAGTTTTTCGGCATTCTCGTTTGGAAGATTGAAGTTCTGTGGTGAACCAGGGGGCGGTCTTGGTGGTGCGGGTGTTGGTGTTTGTTTTCAATGGGGCAAGGGAGTCTGCGCAGGTTTCTAGCCATCGGTGTGAGGTTGTGGGTGGCGGTGTTGGGGTCGTTGGTGATGGGCGGTGGAGCTTGTGAGAAGTTGGAGAGATCTCTCTGCAGGTAGGGATCGGTCTTTGGTTGGTTATTTTGGAGGTTTGTACTAAAATTGTTTCAAAGTCATAAGTTTTAGGGTTAGCAGGAGCAACATCTCTAACACCACCTCCAGGGATTCGGGACTTTGGGGGGCACCACTTAAGGGGTTAGGAGTCACTCCAGTAGAAGCCAGTTACAGGGTTCAAGGCCTCAGGAGCTTGTTATGTCCCTTTACCTCACACAGGAGGCCAGCCAACTAGCCCTAGGAATCAGTTTAGGTAGTCCTGGGTTCAAGGAGTCCTGGTGGTCCAGTTCTCATTCAAGCGGCAGTCCTCAGGTAGCAGCAGGGCAGTCATCTGGGTGTGAAGACTGTACTTCTGAAGTCTTTCACAGGTCCAGGAGTGCACTGAAGAGGTATTCTGGGGGTTCAATATATATAGCTGGTGCCAGCCTTTGAAGTGGGGTATTCCCTGTATTATCTTCCCTTACCAAGGCTCCAAGAAGTCTGGGGTTACAAAAGGCTGTGGTCAGGGTCCTTGTGTATGCTGGAGGCAAGCCATTTGAAGAATAAGTGGACAGGGATCAACTCCGTCACCAGCCATCCTGTCATGATGCCTCATACTGCTCACATCTAGTCCCTTTTTGTGGGAGGGATACATAAACCCCAACAGCAGAACCATCCTCAGTTCTGCGACCTAGGACGCTGACAGAAGGCACACATGTTTAGGACAAGAAAATGCCAACTTTTTTTAAAGTGTCATTTCCGGAATAGTGACTTACAATCCAACCTAACATTAAGGAGGATTTTAAATTCAAATTCATCTGAGTATAAATATGACATTTCTATCTCTTTCCAATCAAAAGTTAGCACTTAATGAAAGTCTCTGGGAGAGGTCGGCCTTAAAGTTGTGAAAAATAAATTTAGAGGCTTTTCACTAACAGGACATGCAAGACTTAAGAACATATGCCCGACTCTTTAAACACATAAATACAATTCACCCTGCCTTATGGGTCTTTAGGGCCTAACTTCGGGGTGACATATGTATTAAAAAGGAAGCCTTGGGCCTAGCAAAAGGCTTATTTTGCCAGGCTGCAATAGCAGTTTAAAAGTTCCCTACAGGCTGCAGTCTCAGACTTGAGGCATGTTTTGAAGCACTAGTTTAGTGGGTGGCACAATGAGCGCTGCAGGGCAACTAGTAGCATTTGCCTTATAGGCTCTGGATACATGCAGTAACATAAATTAAATGTGTCAATGAGGTGTAAGCCAACTTTACCATGTTTTAGGGTGATGGCAAAAGCACTTTAGCACTGGTTAGCAGTGGTAAAGTGCACAAAGCCCTAATGTCAGCAAAAACCAATTCAGAAAACAGGAGGGGTGACTGTAAAGAATTAAGGGGGACCCTATGGAGATATCCAGGAACAACAGTAGGTGAACCAAGATTGACTGGGGACGATACAACAATGAGCACCCAAGGGTAAAATGTTTTATCAATGTCTCTATGAAAAGTTTGCACCCAATATTTGTGTATAACTATGCCAATATTCGCAACCTTGTCTGATCACTTCCACTTGAGTGGAAGCGTCAGACTGTCACTCCAACCCACATGACATTTAGTTTACTGTTTGTAGGTTTGGTGTGGCTACTAGGGATAATATTGGGGATTGAAAAGGGGGAATTGTTGCAAGGGAGCCGGCTAGTTAACATATCAGTGTGAGTGAGGGGTGGATTGTCTGGTGAATGTTGGTCATACAAATACTCATGGTTACTATTGTTATGATATAGCCGTACACAGTACTCATTCCGCATTGCCAAACTTTATCATTGAAGCATTTTTTGTTTAAATGTTATATGGATCACAAATTGTTTTATGCGATATGTGATCAGAAATAGAGCAATGGTGTGCCTGACATGGAATGTTAGAGGGTTGAATAATCCTTCGAAAATGTGTCACATTTTGGTGTACTTCGACCATCATAAATTTGGAATTGCGCTATTGCATGATACGCACTTAATTAGCTCCTCAGTAGCTAAATTTCAACATGTTGGTGTGGCAGAAATATGCCTACTTCATAAGCTCATGATGTGGCAATATTGATTATGAAAGGAGTGTGTTTCTACCCTATTAATTATATCTCTGATTCCCAGGGAAGGAATTTTATTGTGGAGGGTCTATTAGAGTGTAGACACACCAGTACTATCAATACATATGGGCCTACTGTGAATGTTCCCCATTTTATCCAAAAGGTAATAAATTATTTATAATAAAACCACAATGCGTTATCTGAGGAGGTGACTTCAATTTGGTTCTCAACAGTGTCTATTACAGATCTCAACTCTTGCAGAATCAGACATTGACAGCAGTTCGGAAATTAAACAAGATAATTGCTATGCTATGCATAACGTGAAAGGCATCTGGTGAGATAGGAATTTAAAGTGTTATGAGGGAACATTTGTTTCCAACTTTCATAATTCATAGCCTAGGCTTGACTTCTAGTTGGTCTCTCCTGATGTATGCTCTTGAACTAGGTCAGTATTCCATTTAGTAAGAACTTTATCAAACAACTCACTGGTTCAATAGGAGTTTCAAATTCTAGGAACAAATAGAAAATATGATGGATGGTGGCTGCCTCCTTGGGCTCTATAGGATGAGGTCTTCAGGGAGGTACTTACGAAAGACACTATATAATACTTAATGGGGGCTTTCTGGATAGCCATGGGGTACTGTGAGAGGCCTTTAAGGTGGTAATCACGGGTGCATGTATTACTAAACAGCATGGCATATTGAAAACACTTAGAGCACATATGGCAAGCTGAAGGCTGCTCTCCAAGAGCAGGAAATCAAATATATATACATTCATGCAACTGCCATGTTGACAGAAATCTGTGTCAAGCTCACGGAGTACCGCAATACAGCAGAGAGGTGAATTATATGCAGAAAGATAGGCGAGCAAGAATGTTTGCGAGGGCTAAAGAGCCAGTTCCATCCTGGCCACATTAATCAGGTCTCCCTGTGATTCGATCATCCATCTGTGGTGTATGAGAGCAAAGATACTGGAAGGATTTGTTGGCTTTTATTCCGGCCTACATACCTCTAGCATGGCACAATGTAAGCAACAGTGTAGGTCAACATATAGGTGATAAGGCATCAGTTCGGTTAGATCGTGCCCACCTCTAATTTCTTGAATAGCCATTCATGTTACATGAGTTAATGCTGGCGATACCAAGTCCACCAGTGAGTAAAGCTGCTGAGGGCTGTGTAATCCCGAGTGAATACTATAAGGAATACATGTTGTTAATGATGCCACTGTTGCTGGTGGTATTTGATGAGGCCTGTACTACACGCATATTGTCCCCCTTCCATGCGGGAGGCCATGTTAATTATGTTACTTAAGCCTCATAAGCCTTGGGACAGAAGTGAATCGTGTCAGACTTTTTCCCTAACCAATATTGATACTAAAAGTTTAGCAAAGCTACTTGCTAGCAGACCCCCACTCCCGCTCCCTACAATGGTCTTGCCGGATCAGTCTGGTCAGATCAACGTCTCACAATCTGTGTATAATTTTTGCATTGCTACATCAAGTGAATCTAGTTCTCCATGCTGTGACAGTACTTTTAGATGCAGCTAAAGCCTTCAATTCAGTTGAATTAGAGTAGCTATTCTTGATAATGTGCAAAATGTGTATCCCACAATCCTTCTTGGATTACATTAGTTTTGAACACAGTCCCCACTGCTAGGATTTGCCTGAATGACCAGGTTTCAGACCCCATACATATTACTAGGGGTACTCACCAGGATTGTCCTCTCTCTCCGCTCTTATTTGCACTGGCAATTGAACCTCTAGCATGTAAATTACGGCAACATCACCCAGAGTTCTGTACTTTAGAGAGCAGGGGAATTTTAATGTCAGTATATGAGGATGACATTGTACTCTTTATCAAAGAGCCATGATATTTTTCAGTTTGGAGAGCTCTCTAGACTCAATTAACTGGGACAAGTTCTTAAGGGATCCACTCACCAGGTACACACCAGAGTGCTCACCATAGTTGGTGCTCTTCGGCTTTGAAATAGTTTAATGTTTGGATCAGCAAGGATATAATCTTCATTATCAGGGATAATTACAGGGTTGCCATGACATAGAATGAAGAAAAGGTATGGTGCTGTGTGAAACTCAATGGCAGGTCGCATAACACTCATGAACATGGTAATTGTGCTGAAACTGCTTTATTTGTTTAAATACGTCCCATTCCACTGCAACTGAATCATCATTTCTTACACATGATTCAAAGTCTATTGCTAAGTTTATTGTGGATTAATAAAGCGCCCTAATTAAACAGAAAGTGCTGACTCTTCCGTATGAGCAGGGGAGGATTTTTAGCTCACGTCCTAAACCACAGAAGTTTATTTCTGGTACTATCCACCGCCCTATATGCAGCAGATAGCAACAGAAACAAGTAATATGTATCCTGAGTCACATAGGGCAGTGGATTGTGGGCCTCTCTCCCATAGCAGACAAATGATTGATATCTGGAATGTTCAGTGGCAGCTTGGCATACGTTGCGCCAGGGAGCTCATGTATTCTTAACAGCTTGCTTTAATACAACATCCTAGGATTGCTCTAGCGGAAGAGACTAGGTCAGTACAGCAGTTATGATCTAGGCAGTTGACCACACTGTGCAATATCTTTCCAAAAGGTTGACCTACCGTCTGTCACAAATAGACCTTGACAGACTGGACTTGAGTTGTTTTTCTACTGCAGGCTGAGAGCACCTTGTAGGTGTACATTTCCGAAATTTTCACAACAGCCCTCGACGTTTACTCCACTCACTATAGTGCTTTCATCCACAACCAACAGTCATATGGTGTCCAAGCAATATGTGGTGATTCAGAAGGAGGCACCAGTGGTTGGCTCTGCTTCGAAAAAGAGAACGAGCATGGAATGAGAGGATCAGATAACAGACAGACTGGGGGGATTGTTGTACAAAAATTAGCGCTCTATGAGCAATCACTATAGAATTATACACTTAAAGTATCTCCACAAACCATACTATAAGGCGCTAAGTTTCAAACATAGTGGTTTAATTGCAGATGCTGCAAGGCTCCAGATGCTGGCTTTTTGCACCTTGCATGGCTCTATCCACAGATTTACAGCTATTGGTAAGCAATAATAGCCTCATTATCAGACTAGGAGGGATTCCCCATTCCTTTGGACCCCAAAGTTGCCCTACTGGATCAGGTTAAGGAGGTTCCCCAAAATCTTCGTAAATTCACAGCAACATCTCTCCGCCCTGAAGAGGGAGGTATTGAGACATTGGGGGTGGAAGTACTGCACCAACACATCAGGGTGGCTCGGAGAGTTAACTTATAGGCCCAGGGATGTTTGGTGGCCACTTAGAATGTATCTCCTTAGAAAGGGAGAGGATGATATTCACTAAAACACGTCCAGAAATTCATTTATAGCAGAGGTCTTCAAACTGGGTGGCGGGCCCCCCTGGGGGGGCCAAGTGATCCTAGGGGGGGCGCAAGACTCTAGCCAAAAGAAGCATTAGAGAGATAATAGGCCTTTGTTTTAAGCAGAAGCATGTTATTGCATTTAAAAAAAGGTAACAGTACTTAACTGCAATGTTTAAATAGGCCTAGACATATTTAAACATTGCCAGCCTTATAAAATAATTTTGAAACATTCTGAGGAGGACCCAAGGTTTTTAATTTTCCAACTGGGGGGCGTGGCATCAAAAAGTTTGGAGACCACTAATTTAAAGAGTACAGGCCACAATGTTTGCGATAATACAATATGTTGACCTATGTGTTACTTGTCCTGGCCAAAGTAGTATTTGAAATCCACGTCAGTCCCTACATTTTGCTTTATTTATTTACTAATTTGAGCGCTATGAATCGGCAAAGCATAACCTTTTTATTTTATTCTTGTTTTCTGTATTTCTCATCTGTATGGCTAACGCAGCTCTATTGGTTAAGCAGGTTACACTCTCAGTACTGTAAAATTATTGAATGTTATGATCTAAGTTGCAAAATTTAATTAAAAAAAAATCTTAAGTGATTGATACTTTGGACTAAAACATGCACTTTTCTGGATCATCTTCACAATCCTCTACTCAGTAACATGGTCCCTTTCTTCTCATGATACCAGGGCTGCTCTCTCAAGAATTTTTACTCAACCACCTAAGACATGAAAAGACCTGCCTCAAATTCTGGAAATCCTTGAAGACCCACCTTTTTACCCTAGCATTCAGGTAATTGAGCTATCCTAGGAGCAGCCTACTGCAGCATTAAACTAGTCTGAATGATGCACATGTAAGATTGGCCGTAACATACACCTGGGCTCTAGCCAACATCAGTGTGAACTCTTTAGTCGGACTATCAGAAAATATCGGACAATATCGGACATGAAGGCCTGACTGGGACACACTATAATACCTGAAGACATTTAGCTCACCCATTTGCTGCCACTTCTTTAGCACTTTGAGGCCACCAACTACTAGGTTGCACTTTACAAAAAACCCAAAATAGATAAACTGGTAACCATCAGGGTGGGGATGATTGAGAGATGATCATTTTACCAATAATGTCCATGACCACCAAAGACATTTTTTATGAACTGGTCTTACCTTGTCTTAAAACACAAAGTGCTAACGGGACATGCCCCTTCACAGGATCTTCAAGTCCAACAACTGCACAGTCTGCGACGGCACAATGAGAGAGAACTGACTAGAAAATGAAAGAAACACATAAATTGCACATTCTAACAGCATAGAGTACAACATTACCACTATAATACACAGTGAGGGTAGGTGTGTTCAGCTATCTACCAGCAGAGGCATCATTTGTTGGCACTGACGACCAAGGCTATTTCTCTAGGCGTTCCCATGGTGCCACATGTTGGTGCAACCCATAAAGCCATTTAACAGACAGGTAAATTTTACGTTGTCAAAAAGGGGAGGTGGAGGGAATGTGGTGGGGGGCACACAAATGTAATTCAGTTTTGGTGCCAAATTAGCTTCAGACTGTCCTAAAGCAGGTGAAGAAACCCTGGCCCATGAAAGTCAGAGCACCAGGTGAATAATACAGACCACCTCTAGTGAATGATAATAGTTTGTCTGACGTACAGTTTGCTGATTGATTTATTGACTGTATGCATTATATTCAACAATAACTTGGCATAAAGCATTTTTAACAAACCCAAAACAATCAAAAATTGTTTGTGTAAGCTACAGGCAGCAAAGCATTGTCAAATCTCTCGCGCTCTGGATGAGTACATAATGTCGTGGGATAACTTCCCATCAATCCCTCTTCTGGACGCATGAGAAGTGTTGCTTTGAGAGCAACTACTAGCCCGCTTAAGTATTTTCATCGCACCTGAAATTATATTCAGTTTCACAAATTTAAACAGGGAATCCTGCCCTTGCTTTATTAATAGTATCTCGCTTCGGTAATGCCTGCACGCGATTTTGTTCGCATTGAAGAGCAATATAAAACTCACTCATATCCAATTATTCTCAATATTTCAAGGTAAATTAGGAGACTGGAAGGAGTCGAAAACGTCACCGACATTTCTGGTATGAGACGCAAAATAATAACAGAATACAGATTAAATTGTACCATTTGAATAAATTGTAAACATTTTCCAAAATGTGGACACGTTTTTCGTCTTGAAAATCAGAACTCACGGAAAACTTATTTATGCATCAAAATGTGCATATTTTCCAATTCCCGATTTCCCGGGTTTAATTATGCTGTCAAGTTTTCATTTTCAGTCGAACCTCACTGGACTAAGCAGCTGCTTTGGCGAATCGCAGCAATTAAATGCTTTCTATCTGATCGAAGGATGATGCCCAACCTAGGGCAAGATTAGGCGCGACGGCACCATTATAAACTTCGTTTCCGGCTGGAATGCTTGCTTGCCACTAGGAGACTGAACACATTATGCCGTCCAAGTTTGCTGCAGATATATGGATTTAAGGATTATTACTTAACTAACATCGTGTGGTCAATAAATATCACACCAAGTCTCTCCGGTTCAGATCAATATATGAATTTGGGACATTTGAACGATTTTGAGATTTTTCTTTGTCTGATTTGTTAGAAATGTTTCCACTTGAGGGAAAATAGTCAAAGACAATTAAGAAGATTAATGTGAGTTTACTAACACTCATGGTGTCTGGAATATCTTATACCTTACAGGGCTTTTAGATACTTGCTTTATTTGTTTCCTGTACAGACGGCCAATGATTTCAGCTACACATTCCTACACCTCATTGCACCAGGCACTTAAACTTCACTTGTCCATTTCCCGATAGCCTTTGGGGAAATGACACTAGAAACTGGCAACCAGCCTCAGCTGTGCAGGCAAGCCTATTTCACAAAGGCCTAACAAACCCTTCGGTTGCACAAAGTGACTCACTGGTCTGAAGCTCCTCTACCTGGGTTATGTTGGGTGTTGGTTACCAGTTCCTGGTACTTCTTCAGTGCTGTATTTTGGTCTGTATTATTAACGTGTTAATATTGGAATAGTCAATGTTGATGCACACAATACAGTCACAAATAACAGGGAATTTGCATCACCACTATTAGGTTCTCCTCTTGTGAACTCTCCATCAACCCCAGCACAAAGAAACGTGGTCAGGCAGACTTTGAGACTTACGGCTGAGGTCACTGACAGACAGGTCACAGGTGCGGTGGCATGTAGACGGCAGACAAATGCACAAACAGGAAACTTACATCAGATCCCACAGATTGGTGCGGCAAAACCACAATGGTCTCAGGAGATTGGCCCCGTAAAACAGACATGGTCAGAGGGGTGCGTACATTCCCAAAAACACTATAAAGTTGGATGCCACATGGAGTTAGGAACACTTAACCAACCAGAACACAGCACACACAGCAACGCGCTCCTCAAGCCGGACATCTCAACCCATGCTCACTGGCCCACATTATGACCACACAAGGTCAAGGCCCACCTGAATTTGTTATCTGGACTCTATTTATGACTCCATAACATCTGCTTTCATGTTTTAACCAATAAAGGGATGTATAGAAATCTACTCCAAACTAATGCACACTGAGAGACAGTCCCCAGACCCCGGTTCTGTAACTGCTCTCCCAACCATAATGTTTAATTAAACAATCCGTTCCTGTTTTGCCAAACACCTCCTGTCTTCTGTTTTTTTAAGGTAAAGCAACAAACAATCCACTCCTAATTATTAAGGAGAGATGGTGGTCAGGAAAGGGAAAATCCTAACACTCAGTCAAGACCATTAAGAAAACCTACACAACAAGGCTTCTACTCCAGTCTATCAATGTAGGGAGGCATTACTGCTCCTTCACTATCTAGCGCTATCATGCTTGGCCACTATAAGGTCAATGCCCACTAAATTTGTGAAACTGTGGAACCATCCTGAGAAATTGTTATCTCAAGGATTACAGGTTTGCATATAAAACGTCCTGATGACCCAACAACGCTATTACCACCCCCTGTATTCACCATCAATAATCTGCGATTATTGGACGATCCCAATTAATCTGTACGCAGTTGGGGCCAGGTGTCTTACCCATATATAAGCACTATTCAAATATAAAATAAATTAATTTCTACAATTCCCACCTCTCTTAATTTTTAAATGAATACTTCATCACACTATATTATCTCAGTCATATTTCTTGCTACTATTGGATTTCTTCTGTTAATACTAAATTTTTTGAAGAGTTCAGCCTTCCACTCATCAAGAGCAATTTCTTCATTCAACAATCATCTGCTTCTTCTTTTGTCCTGTAATTACATCTAACACCCCTAAAATCAAGAATTCATTTGCAAAACTTGAATCTTTGGAAAACAGTCATTATCACTATAATTACATTACGATTAAAACAATAATCTTTAATAGTATGTATTTACCTATACCACTAGTCCATAAATCTATCTTTTCCCAGATCCCAGGTCCTCCTTGTGGGTGAATCTCATTCACAATGTTAGTAAGGTTACCAAAAGATTTGTTAATAATCACACTAGTAACTGGGATATTTGTACAACACTGAGCTTTCACAACATAATAGACACCTCACTCTTTAGCCAAAAGCATACCTAAGCCATTCATTTCTGGATCTTCATCAATCTAATTGTTGGAATTTGGGTCTCTAACTGGTAGAGGTATGCATGCTGTCCAAGTAGGGACCACAATCCTAGTCAGGGTAAGTCAGATACACACCTCAAACTAACCTGTGCTCACCCTCTGGTAGCTTGTCACAGAGCAGGCAGGATTAACTTAGGAGACAATGTGTAAAGTATTTGTGCAACACTTTCTTTTTAAATAAAATCTTTTTATTGAATTTTCAGACAGAGATACAGAGCACAATAGGACAACTCATAGTGGGTACAATGAACTTCATGCTTCTAGTATAAACGGAATGTACAGTATTGCAGCAGCCCCATGATGCCAGCTTTGCATGTCAATAAAGTGGGGAGAGGGAAGGGAGGGGTGGGACGGGGAAATGGAAACCACCCAGCAGGCCGCAGGGAGACCCATGGCATGGCTTTTCTAGTACCTCTGTGAAGAAATAAGCAAGGTGCATTATGCAGTGGAGTCAGGTCACGATGGTAGGTGCCACACCAGCGACTATCCAATATGATAATCAGTCAGCTCTAGGCTCATTGACAGCATTGTTGTCCATCCATTCCTCAGCTCTCACACTCAAAAACATCAACGGGATGCCAGATATCTTTTGGGCGAGACGTCACTGGCATCAGCTCCCAGTAGGCGGTTGAGTGTTCTTAGCAATAGGCTGCATACCTCCCATGGCACTGTATGGCGTCCCCAATGCATTGCATCGCCACCTACTGCTTAGTGAGCAATAGCAAAAGTATGGTCAACTTTCACAGCTCCTGGGGGGGGCCGCCCTGATACAACCCAGCAGCGCAACCCTGGACGACTGCTCCAACGACAGCTCTGTGATCTCATCAATGGTGTCAAAGATCGTGTGCCTCAAGTGTCCCACCCCAGGGCAGTTCCAGGTTAAGGGTAGGAAGTCAGCACGTGCTTCAGAGCATCATTTGCAGTGGGTGTCCACTCGTAAACCCAGCTTGTGCAGGTACTGTGAAGTACAATAGGGTCTGTGAACATACTTAAAGAGCACTAGGCGAAGCTTATAACTGGGTGATAGTGCTCAGGATTGACTGAAACAGAAACACCATTGCTCCTCTGATATGGAGATACAAAGGGCATTCACCCAAGCTTGTCAAAGAGAGTGGGAACTTCGTCTTTACATCCACCCTCCCCTCCAGCCAGGTCATAAGGCGGACATAATTAGTCCTCCATAGTTCATCTGTGTCTCAGCTCAGCCATAATCCCAGATATTTTACAGGCTCATCCACCCACCACAGTTGAAACTCTGAAACAAACTCCTTGGTCCTTGCTCTGTGAGGGAAAATAACTGGCTTTGCCCAGTTTATGATCATCCCGGAGATCCCACTGAACCTAGTAAATTTTGTAATCAAGGGATCTAAATTGTTGCAAGGCTATTATTAGGCAAGCTGTGTACCGGGGGACAAGGGGCCCTGACCAAGCTACCTATAGGCCCTCATCCCCGAGCACAGTGGAGAGCACCTCACCAAAGAGTGAGCAAAGCATTGTCTAAACATAGTCTTCTATTTGGCCCACTGTGGTGGATTCCAGGACACCTATTATCCACAGGTTATTACTTTGTGAACGCGCCTCTCCATCTTGTTTTTTATTCCAGATAACTTCCAATACATGTTCCATTTGGATTAACTTCTCACTCGTATCTGAGCTGTCGTCCTCAACAGTCAACGTGCAACGTTCAAGCTGGCTGATGCGTTCATCCTGATTGTGCACCTTTTCTTTGAGGTGGTCAAATCTATCCGTCAACAAGACCATTTTGGTGTTGATAGCTCTTTGACTGTTTGAGATCCAAAAATATGGCATGTATGTTATGCCCCTGAGAGGGGCGCTCACCAACCCCTAGCTGGGCGACAAATCACCAAGCAATTCTGACATGCACTTGTGCCAGAGCTGGTTAAAAGAGAACTTGGATTGTTGTGTCAGCTTTACCCATCTTTATGGCAAGTTGTGTTCACATGCAGGTAGTCACTCCTAGTCAATCAAGAGGCAGTATACTTCTTGCCTTGGTCCCTCCTTGCCCCAGGAGCCTCACACCAGGGGGGCACGAACAGACCTGATATTCAAAGATCTGCATCCAGGTTCAGCTGTAAGGCAGGCCAGTAGGGGTTGATCACATGGCCCACAGTGAGTGAGGGAGCTCTGTCCAGTTGGGAATCAGAAGCCCGCGCCACTCCCGGGCAGAACTTTATCAGGGGGCACAAATAGACCAAAGTCGTCTTTGGAATTGCTGAACTTTCTTTTTAACACTGAGGATTGTGCACCATGCACAGGCCAGAGGCAATGTGATGTGTCCAGTACCTCTGGTCCCCAGAGGCAAAACACCTCACCAGCACATAGGACCCACCGGCAGCAAGACAGGCCAGCGACATACCACCTTCAAGCAGACAGATGCTGTAGGAAAAAGCCCCTGTTGGCATGGTTACCCTCTAACTATTTGCCTTTTGTTGATGCTAGTTATGATTGAAAGTGTGCTGGGTCCGTGCTAACCAGGCCCCAGCACCAGTGTTCTTTCCCTAAACTGTACCTTTGTCTCCACAATTGCCGCAGCCCTGGCACACAAATAAGTCCTTTGCAAATGGGACCCCTAGTAACAAGGGCCCTGTGCCCAGGGAAGGTCTCTAAGGGCTGCAGCATGTATTATGCCACCCTAGGGACCCCTCACGCAGCACATGCACACTGCCTCACAGCTTGTGTGTGCTGGTGTGGAGAAAAAGACTAAGTGGACATGGCACTCCCCTCAGAGTGCCATGCCCACAAACCACTGCCTGTGGCATAGGTAAGTCACCCCTCTAGCAGGCCTTACAGTCCTAAGGCAGGGTGCACTATACCACAGGTAAGCCAATTCTTAGACATTGTAAGTGCAGGTTAGCCATAAAAAGTAGATGGTCTGGAAGTTTGTCAAACACGAACTCCACAGTTCCATAATGGCTACACTGAATACTGGGAAGTTTGGTACCCAACTTCTCAGCACAATAAATCCACACTGATGCCAGAGTGGGATTTATGGAGAAATGCACACAATGGGCATCTTAGAGATGCCCCCGTATACCATTCCAATTACTAGTGCTAGGCTGACCAGTTTCTGCCAGCCTGCCACATCCAGGTGGGTTTCTGGCCCCATGGGGTGAGTGCCTTTGTGCACTCTGTGGCCAGGAACAAAGCCTGTACTGGGTGGAGGTGCTTCATACCTCCCCCTGCAGGAACTGTAACACCACCTGGTGGTGAGCCTCAAAGGCTCAAGCCTGGTGTTACAGCACCCCAGGGCACTCCAGTTAGTGGAGATGCCCGTCCCCTGGACACAGCCCCCACCTTTGGCGGCAAGTCTGGAGGAAATAGTGAGAAAAACAAGAAGGAGTCACCCTCCAGCTAGGACAGCCCCTAAGGTGTCCTGAGCTGAGGTGACCCCTGCCTTAGGAAATCCTCCATCTTGCTTTGGAGGATTCCCCCCAATAGAATTAGGGATGTACCCCCCTCCCCACAGAGAGGAAGCACAAAGAGGGTGTAGCCACCCTCAAGGACAGTAGCTATTCGCTACTGCCCCCAGACCTAAACACACCCCTAAATTGATTATTTAGGGGCGACCCTGAACCCAGGAAACCAGATTCCCGACGACCTGAAACAAGAAGGACAGCTGACCTGAAAGCCCAGCAGAGACGACAACTGACTTGGCCCCAGCCCTACCGGCCTGTCTCCAGACTCAAAGAACCTGCAACAGTGACACAACCAGCGGGACCAGCGACCTCTGCCGACTCAGAGGACTGCCCTGCACGTAAAGGACCAAGAAACTCCTGATGACAGCGGCTCTGTTCAACCAACAAAGAAACCACCAAATTTGAATGGACTCCAACCTCACTCCGGAAGCGTGAGTCCCCAACACTCTGCACCCAACGCTCCCAGCTCGTGTCCAGAAGAACAACTGCAGAGAGGACCCCCAGGCGACTCAAATGACGTGGACACCCTGAGACGACCTCCCTGCAACCCCCACAGCGACGCCTGCAGAGAGAATATAGAGGTTCCCCCTGACCGCAACTGCCCAGTAACAAAGAACCCTACGCTTGGAAGAAGCACTGTACCCACAGCCCCCAGGCCCGAGAGAAACCAACTACTGGTGCTGGAGTGACCATCAGGAGGCCCTCCTTCCCCAGTCAGTGGCTGGCCCGAGAAGCCCCCCTGTGCCTTGCCTCCATCGCCAGAGTGCCACCCGGGTCTCTCCATTGATTTCAATCACATTGATTTTGTGTGCCTGTTAGTGCCCTCCCCACCCCCAGTGCTCTACAAAAACCCGCTGGCCTGCTCCCTCCTCGAGGATGCAGGTACTTACCTGCTAGCAGACTGGAACCAGAGCACCCCTTATCGCCATCGGCTCCTATGTTAATTGGGCCCTAATTTGACCTCTGCACCGCACCGGCCCTGTGTTGCTGATGCTGGGTGTTTGGGGTTAACCTGAACCCCCAACGGTGGCCTACCTATGCCCCAGTGACTGAACTCGTAAGTGCTTTACCTACCTGATAAACTAACTTGTACTTCACTCCCCCAGGAACTGTTGATTTTTGCAGTGTCCACTTTTAAAATAGCTTATTGCCATTTTTGACCAAACTGTGTACTACTGTTTCAGTTCAAAGTTCAATACTTACCTATGCCAAGTACCTGACAATTTATGTAGTTACTTGAATTCTGAATCTTGTGGTTCTAAAATAAATTAAGAAAATAATATTTTTCTATATTATAACCTATTGGCCTGGAGTTAAGTCTTTGAGTGTGTGTTCTCATTTATTGCCTGTGTGTGTACAACAAATGCTTAACACTACTCTAAGATAAGCCTACTGCTCGACCACACTACCACAAATAGAGCATTAGTATTATCTAATTTTGCCACAATCAACCTCTAAGGGGAACCCTTGGACTCTGTGCACACTATCTCTCACTCTGAGATAGTCTACACAAAGCCAACTTCCTACAGATGTCAACGCTGCCTTGCGGGTGCTACTGCAGGTCAGCAGAAGACACGGGGGCTGCTTCCTTTCAGGTGCTCCCCAACCTTCCAGGCAATAGATTCCAGGATCCTGGGCAATAATCCTCCCATTGCACGTTTCTGCAACCACACAGGGGGCCGCCACTCTCAGTCCCACACAGCATATATGAGGCCACGATCGGCCAGAGAGAAGCGCAGCCCAGCATCAGATCCCAGGTCGTGGGCTGCACCTGCTCATATTCTGGCCTCCTCGATGGTATCAAGTAGCAGCCTGACCATGCTGATGCCAACCCTCTCTGATCTGAGGCACAGGGCCTTCCACCTGCGGCCCTCATGCCTCCCGGGGACACCGCCCTAAAAGGGAGAAAGCAACCGAGCAGCGTCCCTGCTTCACTCCCCAGCAGGCCTAGCAATGCACTGGGGCCTGCCACGTTCCCAGGTTCCAGCTCCAGGCAAAAGTTCCAGGCCTGAGCAGGGCACCACAAAGTCAGATAAGCTGACCGGCCGTATCCCTTCAACACCCCTATCAGGCTCCAGGCATCCGCCTGTCAACTTCTAGCTTAACAGAGCCCCGCTTCACAACTCAGCTGTTTTTTTCTCACCTGGGTCCCGTTCCACTTTGTCCTTACAGGGAGCCTCAGGCTAGGCCTTCACGCACTGGTTTACTGCAGGGCCTCATACAGCTCCATGTCAGCAAATATCAACATAAATTCTACCTACGCTGACAGTAAAGGGCCCCCGTGAGAGGGCAGTGTTAGCTGCACTTGAGCTACGACCGGTGAACTCCCATGCCCCTATCAAAATCGGATAACTGTAGGATAAGTGCCTCTGGCCGGCGGAACGTCACAAAGTGACAGCAATCTTGCGGCCATGCTCCCTAGCACCCCCATATAGCAAATCTGGTTAGAAAAATAGAGCTTAATCAAATGAACAAACAAGAACAAAACAAAATAAATCCAATAAGTAGAAGTCGAGATATAAATTTGTAAAGAATATCTGCAAATGTAGGGCTTAGAAGCTTAAAGAACCAACCGGGGCTATATGGTTGCACTAGACCAGGGTAAATCCAAAAGTTCAGGCTGACTGCGATAGAATACGGGCCAGCTACAGCAACCAACTCTGTCCAGCTGAAAAAGTACCTTGTGTGGAGGGTTACGTTGATGCCAAAGATCTGATGCGAGGAGCAGAGGGGACGATGCAACAGAGTTGCATCGGTTCCCATCCATACAGTCATGGATGCAGCATCCTCAAGCTGCGCAGACAATGCAATGTCCTCAATCAATCAATCAATGCATTTATAGAGCGTGCTACTCACCCGCAAGGTTCTCAAGGTGCTAGGGAGGGGGGGTGGGTTACTGCTGCTCAAAAAGCCATGTCTTGAGGCGCTTCCTGAAGGCGAGATGGTCCTGGGTAGTTCTTAGGTGGTCGGGGAGGGAGTTCCATGTTTTGACTGCCAGGTAGGAGAAGGATTTACCTCCAGCGGTGGTTCTGCGGATACGTGGGACGGTGGCGACGGCGAGGCTGGCTGGCTCCTCCTCGAGGAGTCATGCGGCGTCAAACATTTTACGATGAAGGTGATGCTTCGTTATTGAGACGCGCAACCGGCAATACAATTTCTTTATCTTTCCAAATTCCCATTGCATAAATCTTTGCTGGCAGACCCTCAGCTGGTCTTGTAGATTAGCGCAAGCTCTCTTCAGGCTGCCACACAAGGCAGTTGTTTATTGACTCGCCCGATATACTTGGACTGGAAGTCCTCTTGTGGAATAAAGTAAAATTGTTACTTGTAAATGTCTACTGTAGGAGTGTATCCAAGGCAGTTGAGTGCCCGGTCTTGCAACTCTGAAAAGGTATCATAGCTAAGGCTAGAGGAGAGGTGGCTATAATTGTGGGTGGGGATTCTGACCTGAGTTTCAAACCATCAGATTTACTAGGGGAAATCGTAGGCGAGAAGGACCAATATTGGGGTATACCTCAACTTTCAGATACCTGTCTAAAATTCCTTCCAAAATTAGCTTTACAGCTACTGGACCTGTGTGTGTATTGTCATCTGAAAGCACTAATGGCAGAGCAAAGTCCAATGTAGAGACGCCCCACTTTCCGAAGGAATTCTTACAGAATATATTTTCATGGATCTCTGCTTCTGGGATAATATGCTTGATATGGAAATCTTGCCCAGATTTGAGTGTGATCACATTCCCTTGTTCCTTACCCTTTGGGATAATGTAGGGTGTACTACACAGAACTTACACCTGCCCAGTGGAGACCTAACAATTAGTAATAACTGTAGGAAGGTAAGATACGAGTGTGTAGTGAATAATGTAAGCGTTTGCGCTCTATTACACCAGGACTTTGTTCCGCTTTCACTTTCTTTAGAAGATGCTGAGGCTAATCCCCACGAGATGTTGGATTTTTATGTTAAGTGATTTGAAGATCTGAAACTTCGGTTATTTACCCAGCATCGCCCTAACAGGAACATCCCTCCAGTTACGGATCCTATGTGGTATGGCAAAAACTGTAGGGAGGCAAAGAGGCATTTAATTACCAATCTTAAAGATGGTTCTTCACAAGACATCAAGTCTGCTAGAGCCTCTCATAAATTAGTTTTAAAGAGCGCTCAAATCTCTTGGGACACAGCTATTTGGAACAACATTTTGGCCGCAGTGCGATCTGGGAACCAGGCAGCCTTTTGGCACATACTATCGATTAGCACTAAGTCAACCAAAATGAGACCAGAATCTAACATTCTCCCACAAGTTCAGTCAAACACTTTCAATCCCTCTATAGTGATCCTATGGTTCACCTTTCGGTCTTGGACAGACCAGGTCCTGAGTCTGTTGTTTTATCTTGGCTGACTCCTCAAAATTTGCCCTATGTGACGAAGCAGGCTTTTTTTCTGTAGCAGAACTGTATTTTGCTATTTGTTCTTAGAATCCTGGCAAGGCACCAGGACTGGACAGAATCCCGGTTGACTTAATTATTTCTGAAGCAGCTATCTGGGCCCCCTATTTCACCAGTGTAGCCAACTCTTTTATGGTGGGTGCTGAAATCCCTGCTACCTAGAAGGGTGCAGAGATTGTTCCTATCTTTAAAAAGGGCCTCAAATCCGATCAAGCAAACTACTGCCCAATTAGCCTAATTGATTTCAGTCAGAAAATATTCTGCAAGCTGGTGTTGGACTGTCTACTAGGCTGGATTGATAACAACGTATTCTGTCACAATTCCAGGCTGGATTTCATTCTAAGACCAGCACAGTTAACCAGGTTTTTAGGTTCCAACTTATCAAGTGGAAAGAGGTTGACATAAATGGTGGTAGCCTGTATATTGCCTTTGTTGACCTCAAGGATGCTTTCAATATGGTCCCCGGAAACAAACTAGGGCACACTCTTAGAGATATAGGGCTCCCTGGCCCTCTTTACGACATCATAACTAGACTGCATTACAACACTTTTGCTCAAATCCACTGGGGAGCACATGGGAAAACCACTGACCGTTTTGGGGTTGACAAGGGAGTTAGGCAAGGCTGTGTTCTTGCCCCTCCATTGTTTCTCCTCTTTATCAACAGCTGTGTTGATTACTTTCTGGACTATGACAACGACTCTCAAGTCATCAGGGGTACAAAAATACCTGCATTATATTTTTGCAGAAGACACACTGTTGAGTTCTAAAACTCCAAAAGGTATTGAAACCTTCCTTCTCAGGTTCAAGTCTTTCTGCTCAAATTCTGACCCGATTATGAATATTAATAATAAGACGAAATTCATGGCAATCCACCCACACAGAGGATTTAGAGAGGTAATAACACTAGAGGGGTCAGAGCTGGAAAAGGTTCTGGATTTCGATTACCTTGGAATTCGGCTATCCAGGTCCAAAATTTGGGCTAGTCAAGTCCTAAAAAGCACACTTACACTTAACCACTGAGCAGCTATTATCACAAGGTTTGCAAGTAAAACCCATTTCCGTCCTGTCCCTCCACTCTTAGACGTTTGGAGAGCTAAAGCTGTAGCTGGCTATGGTGCATAACTAAGAGGTTATGGTAACATAGATGCATTTGGGCTGGCCAAAAACAAGTTCTTGAGGGTGGCCCTTAAATTATGTTACAGTACCCCTCTGATCTTCAAGTGAGATCTAAGTATGCAGTCCATTTCCTCTCTAGTACACCTTAGACCCACACTGCACTGGTTGCAAGCCTGGTCTATCCCTGAACTGCTACATTACAGGGAGGGTTTGAGGGACATACTTGACAAGCAACGAAAAGGCGCTAATTTACCATGGTTGGAATATATTAAGCAGACCCTCTACTAGTTGGGCCTCCAAGAGTATTGGCTAGATCTATCACTACATCTTCTGCAAAAAAGCTGAAGTCCTATTGGGAACTTAAGGAGATGAAGCAGATTAACGATCAAGGCTTGGGTCGTCTAACTGACTGCTTTCTAGAGTTCAAGCCCCTTTCTGCTCGTGAGGCTTAAATGAACGAAATTGAACCACCCTTCATCAAAGCCCTTTACATAGGGTTAAGGCTGGGCACCCTCCCCTTGGTATTGTTAACAGTCAAATAGAGGGGTGGTCGAGGGGTAGTACATTTTGTCCAGCATGTAAACAGTGTGATGAAACTAATGCTCATTTGCTGTTTTTTGTCACAACTATTCCAAGCAGCATAAGCCCGGGCTCGTTCCATTATGTTGTTCACTAGGAGTCCGTCAGTACAGGGTTGCTTTGAGAATTTGTAGGGCTGACACTACCCCCTTTATTGTCTTCTCAGTTGCCAAGTTCTTAGAGAGCATTTGGCTGACTCAGCGCAAAATTTGTTTATCTTCTATTACCACTGACTATGAGTGCCTCCAATTTGTTGACACCTCTGATAGAGTACACAAGTCACCAATTACCTTTAATCCAAGGCTAAGTATTTAGCCACCAGTAACCTCAATTTATGTATTTTTGTCATATTCTACTGTGATCGTGTAACCAGTACCGCCTACCTTAATGAACTGAGAATTGTGCCTTAGTCTGTGTATTATTTGTATGCACCACATTGAAGATTGACTATTTTAGTTTATATAGGCCTGTTTTTATAGTATTTCTTAAAACACTGATACTCATGGTATTTGTGTTATGTTTTCTTTGCTAGCTACTAACATTGTTTAATGACTTGATTTTTATGTACAGTGTTATTGATTTGTGGGTTTTATGGTCAATGACCGAAATAAAGTATTTAAAAGAAAAAATTATTAAAAGTATTTGGAGAACCATCCAAATTCTTTCTTTTTTTTTTTAAGACATTTTCTTCAGCCCTTTTTCAATTAGTCTTTGCAAAACGAATTTGCAAAGATCTGAAAACAGTAAGACTTTCTCATAAATTAAACAATTCAAAAACAAAAAGTACAGAGTAAAAATTTGGTATTTAAAAAATTCAGAGAAACAGATTTACTTATTCATCAGAGACATAGGGACCCTGCCCTTTCTCCTTTAGGTAAGATTATCTTTTCTCGCACACAATAGCTTGCACTTTCGCCACACTCTGTGTGTACGGTCAAGGACCTACTAAATTAGGTGAAGAATGGTTCACCTTTGGACCCTGTACCTCTACACATTCTTCGTTGAGGGACCAATGTTATTGCGTCAACACTAACAGAATTACTTAATCATTCGCTCCCCCAAAGGCTTGTTCTTCAGATGTGGAAACACGCTATTGTCAAGCCTCTTCTAAAGAAACCTAACTTAGACCCCTCTAATCTGAGTAATTTTTTGCCAATCTCTTTGCTACTTGGAGAAACTGCCTTATTGGCAGTGGTCGAGAAGCTCAGAAGCTTTCTTGATTGATGAGATTCAGTAGCCAATATCTTGTTGGACCTCAGTGCTGCCTTTAACACAGTAGACCATTCCACTCTCTTGCAGAGGATCTCTAAAACCGGTGTCAAGGTCAGAGCTTTTGAATGGCTCCCCTCCTTTTTACAGAACTGCTACTTTGAGGTCCAGGATCAGTCTTTTCTTTCAACTAGCCTCCTGTTAGGTTGTGGGGTGCCTCAGGGTTCTTCCCTGAGCCCCACATTATTCAATATTGAGCTACGTCCTCTGGCTGAGATAGTCCAAGCTAATGGGCTACCACTGATGTCTTATGCCGATGACACTCAACTGGTTATGTCAATCTTTCCTGATGTAAACTCCGGCCATCCATCTCTGACTTCTTGTTTTCAGGAGTTTGCTAGATGGATGACAGGTTGTAAGCTGAAACTAAATGATGACAAAACAGAGATTATGCTGTTGGGTAACAATCTCAGCCATCTGATCTCAAGTCCATCCTTGGATTATTTTAGAAAATTGCCAAGTCCTAAAGATTCTTTAAAGAGCCTTGGGTTCTGGTTGAACAAAGGCCTGACTATGGATCATCATGCCAAAACGTTCGCTGCCAGCTGCTATGGTACTTTGAAATTACTGCAGAAGGTTCTTCACCTTCTCCCTGTCACCGCCAGGAGAATTGTCATCCAGGCTCTTGTGCCATCTTGTCTCGATTACGGAAATGCCTTGTTCCTGGGCTCACCATGCTATGTCACCAGGAAATGACAGACTGCACAAAATGCTGCTGCATGCCTATTGACGAACACCCCTAAACATGTCTCACCCTCCAAGGCTTTGAGAGAAGTGCATTGGCTCCCTGTGGAACGCCAAGTTCAGTTCAACTCCTCTGGATTCTTCACAGGGCTGTCAATAACAAAGGTCCACTTCTGTTAAGATTTCTAACTTGCCCTTATGTACCGGGAGGACTCTTTGCTCCTTGTCGGCCCACTTATTGAAGGCCCCTAGGTTTCTTAGATCTCGTTAGGGTGGTCTGTCCATTTCTCATTTGCCCCCAGACTCTGGAACATGTTGCCACTAGGCTTGCACCTTCTAGTGCACACAATAGCTTTCCATAAAGCCTTGAAGATGTGGCCTTTTGAAATATGAGTCTCCTGTATCCAACACAGACGACCTTAGAGTCTTTGGCAGTCCTGGGAGGCCTTTGGGTACCTATGCACTATATAAGACCCCAAGAATAGAATAGAATATTGACCATTGATCATCTCATATTTATATGTCATTTCACTTCATGGTTGCTCTTGGGAGTATTGTCAAACAAAAATCAAACACCTTTCAAATTGATGTCTTTCTCACTGAGTTCAAGCTTCATCAGGTACACCCATTTGGCACTGTCCCTCGCTTGTTGTTCTTCATGTAACACTTGTTACAAACTTCTCAGGTGACAATTCTCCAGTGCTTGGCTTGGACATTTTGGCAGGATTTATTTTCCTGCTTTAGCTGATTGTTCGCTGCTTTACTCAAATTTGCTTTGTACCTCTATGATTCTCTCTTCACTTCCAGGCAGATCACTGTGAATCAAGCTTCCATCTTCTAGAATTCTATGATCTGCTTGAGTTTCATGAGTTTCAATTGCTTGGTTTGCTTGAGTTTTTTGCCTTAATTTTCATGTGCTTGAGCTTGGTTTTGTCCCTTCAAGTAAAATATTGTATTAGAAAATAGTGCCCAATATAGGTAGCATAAATAGGCTGCATTAGCAGGAGTACCCGGTAAGGTGCAAAAAAGTGCATATTTATTTATTATGCCCAACCTGCACACATTCCTATGTTTTATTTTCTTCAAACAATAATTGAAATTCACTTGCAATCTATGGCCTCTGACCCTGAATGCAAATGTAACTCACCTCTGGCTTTCACAGGAAGGAATGTATTGGTGTTGCAACCCTCAAGGGTATGAGGTGATATTCAGTTGTTATGAACAAGCAGAAGCAGTTCTATTGTTTTTGTATTAAAAAATGTATGATTTCTTTTGTGCAATAAAGAATGTATTTAAGAGGCAATGAAAACATTGAGTTGATAAAGTGGACTGTAGTCTTCAAGTAATAATGGCACTATTCCTTACTAGTTCCAGTTAGGTCTCAATAATGTAAACCCGAGCTCAACACTTGGTAGCAGCAGCACCGAGCAGTCAGGGTTAAGTTAGGATAAATGTGTTAAGCATTTATCAATGCCAAAACAGGTAAAAAGTAGAAACACAAAACAATAAAAATCCCACTCCAAAGTATAAAAAAAAAAAAGAGTACATTTTGTTAAGCAAAATAGAGTACATTTTAATGACCAATAGACACCATAATGAAAAACATCAGAAATAGGGAACCAGAGATATGATTGTTTAAGTTTTTATATATTTTTAGCACCAAAAAAGCACAAAACGTCAACCGTGGGTACCAGATTGTGCAGCACTGGGCCAAAGTCCAAAGTGAAGGTCAACCGCAATGGAGTGGGGGGTAGGCTAAAGGGACACAGTCGAACCATGTGGAAAGTTTACTTTTGGATTTGGTCATTTTTCTGGACAAAAGTCCTGGGCGACGGTGTTGTTGTCGGGTCAGACTGCAGGCTTGATCCAAAGAGAGGACTAGATGCTGTGAACCTTTCGTATTAAGCTCTATTTACTATTACTTATTTGATTGCCAGAAGTGATGTGGTTGTTTAATTTCTTGAAGGCCATGATATTTTATATTATTATGATTTCATTTTGTTTTATCGTAATTCCCTTACTTTTGCTTTCTGTAATTAAACTGTTATTTGAATAAATTAACAAATATGGAGGACTAGAAAAGCCTTGCTGAGCAGGTCTTCTAAATGGTCTTGTCTGAGTGTTAATGTTCAGGATTCTCCCTTTCCTTCCCATTGACCCTCCTTAATTAACAAGGGACAGAACATTGAAAATGTGTGGTAAAGAAGGCAAGCAATGGTTAATTTGTGCTAATTAGTGGATAATAATACCCCCAAGTTGCAGAATCCTGCGTGCAGTGAAGATGTGGTTCAGACATTGGGAGTCTGATGAAGGTGATTTGGCAGTGCAGCTCAGAATTTTGCATTCAAGAGTTTTAAGAGAGTAGTATGTCTTATGCAGTGTGATTTCCAACATGTGTGTATGTTTTGGTTGCTGTATCCGTGTTCCGTTATGGTATTGTGCCTGGGTATTATGTCATGCGAGGTATGTGGTATATTACTGTTTGTGGATGAAGGCACATTATTAAATGTTGTTGATGATTTATTTGCCCTGACACTGTGTATGTTATATGAAGATGATGGATTATTTGGAGAAATCGAGTTTGGTATTTGGAAGTTTAAAAGTGTAGCACCAAGGGTTTTGATTTTATACATTTTTTAATAGTCTAGTCATGTGTGAGCTCTGGTTAAGAGTGAAATATTGGATGTTTATTCTGTGCACAAGGGTATGCTATACTTATTCAAGGGTAGGTCACTGCAGATCACAGGTCGGCTCAATGTGTATGTGGTTTGGTAGTGTTTTGAACCACTACTTCCTTTTTGTGGTAAGTTTGATTTCGGTCCTGTTTCTTGGCACACAGACACTGGTTTCAATATGTTTGGTTTACGAATTATTGGTTTGGAAAGAATTGTTTTGTGATTACATTTGTGTCTGATGGCATAATATAGTGTGAAATATATTTCAAACTACATGGGTGCAAAGTTGGAAGTTTAGCTCCTGAGATACTTGTAAGTTCTGGCATGCATTCTTGCTTATGGCTTAAAGAGTAGCACAAAACTACTGCAAATGACAAAACGTTAAACATTTTAAAAATGGTACGTACGAATTGAAGAACTTGCTTACTTGAGATGAAGATTGTTGACATGAAACAATAGCCACTTGTGCAGTTTGAAGCATTTAATGAAGGGTATTTGGTAGCCAATAGAAAGTGCAACAGAACCTTTTGAGAGGTCAGGTTGGCAAGTCTATGTATGACTGGATGGACACTAGGGGCCTGATTCACAAAGGTAAACTAACATCACACTTTTATTTAAGTTTCTGATTGTTTGCTATTTAAAAAGGGATTCACGAATAGTATCTTTATGAGTGCGGAGTCTCCGCACATAAAAAAAATACACATTTTTATGTGTGGAGACTCCGCACTCGTAAAGATACTCCTCGTAAATCCCTTTGAGAATAGTAAACAATCAGAAACCTACAAAAAAGTGTAAGTTTACCTTTGTTAAACATGCCTTTTGTTGCTTTTGCAGAGAAAGTTATGACGTACTTAAGGGTGAGAAACAGAGGGAACACTTCCTGCGATTACCAATCATCCAGTAAGGAAAAGATAATAATAAATTAAGAATAAGAAGTACTAGAGAGATTCTGCTGAACTGATGGATACATTGCTGACTGAGATTTATTCACCATCTGATATTGAAGATAGATATTTGGAGCTGGGTCAGGAGAATGTAATTTCAGTATGAGAACTCAGTATTAGAATTTTCATTGAAGAGTGGAACAGCAGTTGTCCAGGATGGTGCTTCCCGAAGTAAACTGAATTTGCAACAAATTATTTTAATATCAAATTGATATACGGTTTCGAAATTAACATTTGAAGAATTGATGCATTTACACTGGAAGCAGGAAATTGTGCTTGTCATGCACGTGAGAAACTTGAAAGAGCAGCAAATGCGATGGGCGTAGATTCAAACAAAAGGAAAATTCATAAGCGTATGTATTACATGAACAAACAGAAAATGAGTTGCATAAAGAAAGTGAGTTTAAGCTGAACTGTGCAAACGATTAGAGATTGGGAGAATGTGGAAATGTACAGGTGTGAATTGAATTAAAAACTATTGAGGAATAAGGATGGAGAGTTATGCCAGGAGTAGCGCATGCTCATATACCATGGCGCATGAACAGTAGCAAAGCTGCTGGGACGCTGCTATGCAGGTTGCAATCCATATGCTATACTTCCACCACCGGTGATATTTATAAAGTGTACGAAATTGGGTTGTTGGTTGACTGGGGTGTGAGCCCTTGTCAAGCATCTTTGCAAAGGCAAGGCAAAAGCGAACCCAAAATTAACCTGTGCTTAACCCACTGGTAGCTTGGCACACAACAGTCAAGCTTAACTTAGAGGTAACGTGTACATTATTTGTGGAGCACTTCAAACAGTAACACAGTGAAAACACAACAGGAGTCAAAAACAGAGTTATAAAAATAGAGTAGAATTTAATAAATAAAATAAAACCAAAACGACAAAAATCCAATTAGCAGAACCGAAGATATTAAATTGAGATTTAGGTAAAAGGAGCTGCAAATGGCGTAAAGCGCCAACTGTGAATATCTGTTTATGCTGGACCGGGACAAAGTCACAAGTTTAGACCAACTGTGATGGAGTGCTGGCCGGCTACAGGAACCCAGTTGGGACTGTTGAACAAAAGTACCTTCAATTCTGGTTTGCGGAGCGTTATGTAGATTTGCATGGGTGATAAGTTGTGCAGCTGAGGCGATGCGTGGGTTCCAGGATGCAGGAAGGCTGCGGTACGAGGTCCTGTTGCATCACCTTTGAGAATCCTGTGGACAGGGTTTGCAATGTGAAGTCCAGTATCAGGGATGCAACACACAGTTGGGGCGATGAATCAGTTCCAAAGAGCTGTGAGGCTGTGACGCGAAGTCTGGCATTGAGGCTGCTGTCGACAAGAGATGCTACAGGCTGCACCGAGGAAGCATCACATAGCAGCAGTTTTGGAGGTGATGCAGGTTGCTGCACGGATGTGAGTTTTTGCGCCGGGTCGAGTCCAAGCAGGGGCAACGATGCTTCAGTGCTGCTTGGGTTAGTGCCACGCAACGAAGAAGCATCAGTCGCGCTGAGTCCACAGGCTGGCATAGCACCTTAGAACCTTTTCCAAGGGTCCAGGACTGGGGTAGCATCACTTGGCAGGACAGACTCACAGATGGCAGAGCTCAGGTGCAGATGCAAGGCACTCTGGTTTGGGTGTTGGATGCCTGTTATGTCCCTGAGGCTTTAGATCAGGAAGCCAGCCAACTAGGCCTCAAAGTCACTTTGGGTTCTGGGTTCAAAAGATGCAGGTTGAGTCTCTCTCACCCAGGCATGAGAGCAGCAGGAAGCAGGTCAGCACAGCAAAGTAGGAATCCAGCAGAGTCCAGTAGAGTAGCAGACCTTCAGCAACAAAGCAGTCCTCCTTCCTGGCAGAGTATCCACAGGTCCAGAAATCTACTCACATGGTGGAGTCTGAGATCCATTATTTTGACCCTGGTGCCCTGGAAGGTGAGAGAAACCTCTAGACAGTGGCTTTAAAGTGCAAGAAATTCCCTGCCCTGGCTCCAAACTGGCTGGAGTGACAATGCAAGCCCCTTTATGTGTGGACAGGTCACAGCCTATTCAGGTGTAACTGAGGCTGTGTTCCGGTCCTCCCTCCCATCAGGCACCAAATGACTAAGGCAAGAAAATGCCACAAAGTGTCATTCTCAAAATTGCAATTTAAAATCTGACTTCCCTATAAGTTGTGATTTTAAATTGTGATTCCAGAGACACCAAACCTGAAGGGGTGATCTCTTCCCATTTGGAAATTACGCTTATAAAATGTAACAAGTCAACTTCAGTGTTATATTATGGCCGAGCTAGGCCTTGCAGTAGTGAAAAACTAATATAAGAGTTTGTCACTACCAGGACATATAAAGTGTAAAAGTACATGTCCTACTTTTTAAATACTGCTTTCTGGGCTGTCCCGTGCCTACCATAGGGTTGACATATGTATTAAAGAGAAAGGCTTAGGCATGGCAAAAGGTCAATCTTGCCAAGTCGAAATGCAAACTGCACAGACAAACTCTGCAGTGACAGGCCTGAGACATGTTTAAAGGGGTACTTAAGTGTGTGGCACAATTAGTGCCACAGGCCCACGAGTAGTGTTTAATTTACATGCCCTGGGCACATGTAGTGCACTTTCCTAGGGATTTATAGGCAAACTGAATATGATGGGGATAAGCCAATATTACCATGTTTAGGGGAGAAAGCACAAGCGCTTTAGCACTGGTCAGCAGGGTAAAGTGCACATTTCTAATACCAGCAAAAACTAGGTCAGAAAAGGTAGAGGAGGAAGGCAAAAGGTTGGGGGGGGGATCCTAAGGTTGATAGGTCTAACATCGAGATTATCCCTTTGATGGAAAGCAGCTTACATCATTTACTTTGAAAGCAACTTATAGGAAGCTGTATCTCAAACTCTTCCTACTGTGCTCATGTCCAGGGGTTTAAGTTCTAGTGTTTTTGTTTTAAAGGATGTTTAACCATGAACACCAATTCACCAAAATGCCCGGGGTAGCAGAAGTGACATCACATACCGTTTAACTTTTATATTCACTCACAAACACACTCTTGCTCACTTAAACACGCTCTCACCCTCAAGCATGCACACAACATATATTTAAAACCATTTTTTTACCTTAGCTGCCAGGGAGGATCATATGCTAGCTAATTGTAATACATTCTTTATTATGGTAATAGTAAATAATAATTCTGTAATAAAAAAATTGACAGAAAACAAGGAAAGTGGAGTTACAATTGATGTCTATATGGACGAGCTGCCTTGTGTTCCTGACACTGATTCTGCCACCTCTGAGGCCATGAATCACAAAGGCAGTGCCATGGCTCACGAGGGACAAGCCAGGGACCGCAGCTGTGACCCCTGGCTGCGACCCCTGGCAAACCCCAAATGATGTCTATGTGTTTACCTCTTAACTGCTGTGTATGTCTAAGCCCCCTTCCCTTCTTACTTTGGCTATATTACTTTTTGGGGCACTGATTCTGTTGAAATGAGTGGGGATGGTGAGTGTATTTGAGACCTAGATGAGCAGGTTCAGGCCCCTTTTAAGGAGATAGAGAAGGTTACAGCTGCTTTTGTCATCCCTTCTATTAGTTGGTGAAGAAATGGGCTATCCATAAAACTGGGTGCTTATTTATTCTCTCTTCCTCAGAATTCATGCATTTCTGGAGTGCTGGGGGAGTGAGTCTTACATGTTCTGTGTGAGAGGTGATTTTAAAAATTGGAATCTCATTGTTGTAAGATGTCAAAGAAGCTAAATTTGGGGGGGGAAGGTGTAATCGAGAAGCTGAGGACCCGTGGAGAGGAGACCAGGGAAGTGTCTTGGCTGGCAGTGGGGCCACGGCGCAGGGGTGGATGCCAGATTGGGGCCTGGAGCACGGCGGGCCAGAACCATGTGAGCGCAAGTAAGGAGCTCATAAGAAGAGGCCGTTGTGAGGCCATGGGACAAGGAAGGTGGTGGCCTGGCCGGCCTGAAAGGGAACCACGCGCAACACCCCTCCCCGATGCCGCGTGCAGGATAGTGTGAGGGGGCAGCAGGCGGCAGCTGGGGAGTGGTGGCAAAAGCCAAGATGGACGATTGGTGAGGGGTGCTACCCGGTCAGAACCGGACTGCAGACGCAACCGTGAGCCCGCTACAATACCAAGAACTTTGGGGGTCTTCACCCCCCGTCCCTCCCTCTGGCCACTGGCGGCAGTGCGACCCTCTGCTCTGGAGCTGGAATACCTAGATGAGACCACAAGGCACCTTCCCTACAGAAGCAAAACAAAAACACGGTCCACGCCCTCAGGGTGATAGCCCCATACTGTACCCCAGTGAGGTGGTGCGCGAGGGCCCATGACATGTGAGCCCCACAGTTTTGTCATGGGGAAAGACAAAATTGGCAGACAGCCACCCACGTCCCAGCAGTACATCAACCAGTTCACCATCGAGCTGACCCCCCGGGGAGGTGGTGCCTCAGTGGCAGGGACCCCTGCAGAAGAGGGATTGGACACCATCCGGCAGGATATCCAATCCTCACAACTAGCCGTTGAGACCAAAATTGGCAAGGTACGGGAGGACGTGGGCCTGCTGCGGCAAGACCTGCAGACAGTGGTGGGCTGCATCAAAGAAACAGAAGACCTCAAGACCAAAGTAGTCCAACTGCTGAACCGCACAAGTAAGCATCATCATAGAGCGGAGGATGCTGAAAATCGTTCCAGGCGCAAGAACCTGCGCTTCGTCGGATTTCCAGAAGGAGCAGAGAGGACCCAGGTTGCAGAGTTTCTGGAACACTGGATTCGATTCTGGGTGCCAGAGCAAAGTTTGTCCATCTGATTCGCAGTCAAACGAGCCCACAGGGTACTGGCGCCCAGGCCCGGTCCAGAAGACCAATGATCACTAGGTTCCTTAACTTTAAAGACCGCGACACCATTCTCAGGGAAACAAGAGCACAGCCGGATCTCCGTGGGGACAACCATAAAATCCTAATTTTTCCAGACTACACACGCGAGGTGCAAAATAAGCATTGCTTCTACATGGGGGTTAAGCAAAAACTTAGGGCAATGCAGTTGTCCTATATGCTGCTGTTCTACGCATGCCTCAAAGTCCTAATTGATGGGAAATCCTTCTTCTGTGACTCACCAGAAACTGCTTGGGACTGGCTCACCGAGGATCACCGTGTTGCCCGGAAAGGAACTCCCTCCCACCCGGAGGGTTCCCCTAAACCTGGGTGCCAAGACTTGCTGGGGTTGAGGCGCAAACAGGGGTGCACCCAGTCCCGCTGCAGGCAGTGAAGTGATGTATCCCAGTCTCCTGGGGCGGACTCGGCAGGACCATCAGCTCTGGAGAGGCCGGCTGCCCGGAGGAGAAACGGCCCTGTCAGACCAAGCGAGTAACAGCTTTGCCAGACTCCCCCTTCTTAAGACCCAGAAATACCACTGATCGTCCACTGATGTATTGCGAAAGTCAGGAGATCTCCTGATCGAGAGTGGATGCGGGGACAGGGGCCTTGTCATTGCAAAATTCCGACTGTATAAAGGGCTCCACCACTCCACAACCGCTACAGACACTTTGGTTTTGGGTTTTCAGTTGCATTTATGGGCGACAGATGCTTCAGGGATTCAAGTATGGGGTGGGGGCAGTTGGGGGGTTAAGGGTAAGTAAGTGCAAAATGTTTTCAAGTCATGTGATGGCTGTGTTTCATATGTATTAATGTTTTTCTTTCAGATGGTCACATCACACCCCTAGGAGTACAACACACACACAATCCTCCTGGAGGGGCTTCCTACCTACAGCTTGCCTCCATTGGGGAAATTGTCATGCACAAAGCCCTACATGCATTCAAACACCGTTCCCCCGCACACTTTGGAGCTTCTTAAAAATGTCCTTTCCTGGAATTTCAATGGACACCTAGATAAGATTAAGCACTTTGGGGTTTTTGGTGCCATTTGCCGCTTTGCTTCCTCTATAGTGTTGCTCCAGGAAACACACTTACTGGGCACCCGTTGCACTATGCTCTCGCGAGGTGGCTACGACAGAGTATACCATCCGGGATTTTCTAGAGGCTCTAGGGGGGTGGCGGTCCTACTGCACCATTCATTTCCCATAGAGATCACTGCAACCAAGCTAGACCTGCAAGGCCGATATGTTGCGTGTCTGACCCATTAAGCGGCCAGCCAGACAATGCCCTGAGTGCGTACGCTCCCGGGGTGTCAAACAATTCCTGGATACCCTCCAGGAGGTTGTAGCACAACTCCCCCCGGGCTTGACCCTCCTGGGAGGTGATTTTAATGCTGTCATGAACCCGGAGGTCGATGCCACCGGTATGCCATTGGTGAGTCGGAACGCCTGAGCTAAGCAGCTATGCGGCTGGGCTGGATCTTTGTGATGTGTGGCGGGTTTGGCACCCCAGAATGCGGCAGTACACGCACACATCTGCAGCGCATCACACACAAGCGAGAATAGACCTCCTTTTCATGTCTGCCCTGGATGTCCCCTGGGTCATGAGTGCAGAGATACTACCGTACGGAATCTCTGATCTTTCACCACTTCTTATACAGATTGAGGACACTGGCAAGGCCCAACGCCCCTTGTGACGTCTGAACGCTTGGTACCTCCAGGACTGTGACTATCTTCAGGCCCTGAGAGAGGAACTCACCCAATACTTTATGCACAATCTTGGCTCCGTGCCATCATCGAACACAGTGTGGGCCGCCTGCAAAGCCACCCTCCGGGGGCATGCCAGGCATCTTCCCCGGGGACGAGAGCATGTGAGAAACTAGCAGATAACGGGCCTCGAGGCCCAGGCACTGCATCTGGAAATGCAACTCTCCCCCGGCTGGCAACCCGACCCCTAGATAGTAGGCTTGTCCCCGAAATCATCGACAACTCACGCAGCTCCTGCAAAACACCCCAAACTATTGCCCAAGGCATTTGCTGCCTATTACGCAGGACTTTATGCAGAACATCCGAGATCCCAGTCGGAGAAGGGAGGCCCCCTTGTTGTGCGACGTGTCCTTCCCTAGAATCTCAGCCCCAGAGAAGAAGGACATTGATGAGTCCATAGCACTAGAAGAGATTAGAGAAGCTGTCTCAGCTCTGGCCCCGGGTAAGATCTTGGGCCCAGATGGGTTTCGGGCAGACCTTTATAATAAGTGCAGTGACCTTTTAGCCTCGCACCTGTTGAATTTGTATGCGGAAGTTGAGCAGACAGGATATTTCCCCTTGGACCTCAACCAGGCCACAATCATAGTGATTCCAAAGTCCCATCCACCCTCAATACATTGCTCTGCTTACCACCCCATTTTCCTCGTCAATACCGAAATAAAGATTCTATCCACAATACTGGCTACCAGATTGAAAAGGGTGTTGCCCTCCCTACTCCACCCATTTCAGTGTGGATTCATGTCGACCAGAAGCACCAGGCACGGCTTTCAGCGACTACACACAGCACTGGCATACTGTTGTTCCTTGGCCCCTCCCCTAGCACTCCTTCTCATGGACTTTATGAAAGCCTTTGGTACGGTTGACTGGTCTTAGCTCTCCCAGGTGCTTAGAAAAGTAGGGATTGGCCCTCGATATCGGAGACTGGTGCGGCTCCTTTACTCCAATCCAACTGCCTGTGTCAGGGGAATGGGGTGGTCTCTGACCCCTTCCCCATCTGCCGGGGGATCCGCCAGAGATGCCCACTATCCCCACTTCTATTCACCCTAGCGATTGAACTACTGGCGAAAATCATACTGCAGGACCCGCTTGGCCGTGATGACCACATCACCTTGTGCACAGATGACGTACTCCCTTATCTGACTAACCCAACCAGTAGTGGACCCTGGTGTCTACAGCTGTTGAAATTATTCTCTGACGCTTCAGGCCTGATGCTTAACCTCAGCACATCCGTACTGGTCCCGTTGCATCATGGGAGGGACTGTTACGACTGGCAGAGCAACATCCCTATTTGGCAAAATAGCTTCCAGTACCTGGGTATCACTGTGGCTCTTTTGCCTGAGTTAGCATGGTCACTTAACATCACACCACTCATCTAGAAGATCAGGGATGACCTCCAGAGATGGCAGACCCTACCCCTTAGTGTCCTGGGAAGGATAGCACTGTATAAGATGATGATCCTACCCCGTTTCCTTTACCTTCTTCAGACTTTTCCCTATCAGTTCCCCAGGCGATGGTTTAGAGAAATGGATGCAGTGGCACGGCAATTCCTGTGGCATAACTCTCGCCCTAGACTTGAGCTTCACATCTGTCAGCGTGACGTGCATGAAGGGGGGCTGGGAAAGTCCAATTATATCTCTATTATTTAGCTATGCAACTGTTGGTACTTAATGATTGGCTGAAGGGTGGGTGGCTGGACCCAGCGTACCAGCTTGAACTCCTGACAATGGGCTTTCCCAGGCTGCTTGAGTTAATATTTGGTGGCCCCCTACCACAAGAGACACCGGAAGTGAGGAGAGTGGTGCTTTCAGGCTATAGGGTAGCGCAGGGGGAGACGGGTGGTGGGCAAATCTCACCCAGCAAACTCCACTGTGGCAGGGAACTTGGATTTGTGAAGTCTCCACCTTGGAGTGTTTCCACAAATGGGATAACATAGGCATTTCTCTTCTAGGAGATGTTTGGGTGGGTTCCCATATGCTGTCCTTCCAGGAACTCCAGCAGCAGTACTCGCTCTCCAAGACCCAGTTTCGTAAATACTTGCAGCTACAACATGCATTTGGTGCCCACATCAAGGCTGGTATGGTCCTCCTTGAGTTTAGTCCGGCAGAGGCGAAAATCCTGATGGGTGACCTGGGCAAGGGTGGGGTGTCCCAGGTATATTGCACCTTGATTACCAACACGGTAACTACACTCACGAGTCTCAGAGAGCAGTGGGAGAGCTGGCTGGGTCAGATGGAAGAAGAGGACTGGTGGGACGGTTTATTGGCCTCAAGGAGCCTGACCATGGCTACCCGCCTTCAATTAGTACAAACAGATTACCTGCACACTGCATACCTTACTCCTGACAAAATGCATAGAGTGGGTCTCCGACCTCATGCTGATTGTCCCGCTGCGTGAGCTCCAATGCAGACTTTTACCTTATGGTGTGGGCCTATCCATGCTTAGCAGCCTACTGGTGAGTAGTGACCTCTGAACTCTCTAGAGTCCTGGCGGTGGAGATAGAGGCGGCCCCGCTGCCAATCCTTTTGGGAGTCCTCGAGGGAGTGGGGAACAGCAGAGCAGAGCATGCCTTCCTGGGAATAGCATGCTTGGAGGCCAAGTGAGATATTGCAGTCAGCTGGAACCAATGTGTGCTCGTGGAGGCGGGAGTGGACATGTGTGCCCAGCAGGAAAAGCTAGTATATGAGATGAGAGGATGTCCAGCTAAATATAACAAGGTGTGGGGAAATGGGCAGGGGGTTGTGATGTCTGATAAGGTGAAATTCCTTAAATATGGTGATAATTGCTAAATGTGTCCTTGGACAACATAGTGTATTGAAGCCATGTCCTGATGTAGCCCAACCCGGGATTTGTACATTGAAGTGTAGCTGTGACCTGTTAGTATTAGAAAAAAAAAAAAGAAGCACTTCTGAGAGAGGGGCTTCGACACAACCAAAAATTCTGGATCCCACAAGAACAAAGTTTGATTGGGTAGTAGTTGTGTGTGTCTGCTAAAAAATAGGGGGGTATTTTTGCTTCTTGTGTGTAAGACTGTGCTCAACTCATCAGAACTGAGATGGTTTAGTGACAAGACTGTAGGCTGGCTTAATCTGTTTATTAAGAAATGTTATGACAAACACGACGTGAAAACCAAATGTTAAAGTCAATAGGAGCTTAAAAGTGGATTGTCATTACACTGTTTTGAAGCCTTTAGGCCAGTATTTTGTTACTGGAAATCTCACAGATTACCATAATAGGCAAAGGTTTTGATGTTGGTTGCCCCTGTGACAAACCCTCAGACACATTGAGAATACTTACTATGCTATTTTAGGAAAGGTTGTATGTTGTTTTGCCAACTGTAATATTGTAAATATTTGAAGTTGTATTTATGTATATATATGTAATTGTATGACTGCTGTCGTCGGCCTCAGGATCTGTCTCTGGATTTGTCACTGACACTGCTAGATTTGGGCGGCAGCACCACTGAGTGTGGGGGACTGAGTCTGATCTCACACTGTGTAACAGCTGTTAGCCTAACCATTTCGGATAGCTAGCAGCACTTCACCAGTACCCGAGGGCAAGGGAGATTTGTGGCAGCCGATCACATGACACTTCAAGACTTCCTGGGGAAGATGTGGTGGAACAGATCTTACCGTTTTCTCTCAGCTACATATGTCTCATACATGCAAAAACAAACAGAAGAAAGATGTGGTTCAATACATTTATTAAAGCAACTGCATTATATATGAAACTGCATGAATTCCAATTATTAGGATAATGAAACACAACAATATTATTGGAGTGACTAGAAAAGTAAAACAGAGGTAACGTCCCACCATACTGTCACAATAGTGATTCTAAAATCCCTACATGCACTACTAAGATTCTACATGAGAGTAATAGCAGTGTTAGCCCAAACCTGCCCATCTAGTCCCAGGAAGGAAACCCAATCCCCAACACTCAAGGATGAAGAGAAGAAGCAGAGTTTCGACAGAAACTACGATGACAACGTGCACCATGAGATAGAAAGCAGGCTGTTATGTCCCCTCTAAGATGGTGTGGGCAATGTGATTTTTAATAATATCACATCTGTTATTCTAAGAACTGCCCTGACGTGACAAAACATTTTTCTGTGTAGGGTTGACAATGTACTCTTTGGACTGTCAATACCCAGTAAACTATTGTGTACAGCCTTGGGTAGAGCACAGAATGAAAATGTTGTGCAATTAATTAATAACAAATTCTGCCTCGAAGGGCAACTGATAAAAAGAATGAGAACATCACCACTAAAACAAAGCTTTGCTAAAATAATAAAAGGAATACACGTGAAATGTAACTAGGTGAGAGGGCACAAGCCTCAAAATAATGTGCCACTGTACATGCTAAAATAACCTCACAACACTGCATGTCAATAATTTACTTGTGAGAAAGCTTTTATGAAATACAGTTGCCCTGAGATGGTATGGTGACAAACTAGTAAATGGTATTACATGTACCTAGGGCTTGTAAATTAATCACTATTAGTGGGCTGCAGCACTCATTGTGCCACCCAGTACAGTAGCTCCTGAAGCCTGTGTGTGCAATTTCAAATTTCAAACTAGCAAAATACGGCTTTTTCAAGTCTAAACCTTCCTTCTTAATGCATATGCATCACCCTAAAGAGGGTCCTAACTGCCCATAGGACAGGGTCCATAGTGCTTATAAAGTAGGATGTGTATATTCAATTTTTTACATGTCCTGATAGTAAAAACCCTCCAAGTAGTTTTTCACTGTGGCAAGGCTAGCCTTACCATAGGGAAACACTGGGATACATTATAACAATTTACAATAGTTAGTTTCACTTTGAGAGCAGCAGGAAAAACAATTAAAGGACTCATTTTAACAGTATTTTAAATGGTAGCGATGTATTTTATATTGCTATTTTAAAAAATTACACTTTTAGAATTTGGTCATTTTCCTGCCTAAGGCAAATACGCCCTTCTGCCATTGTCCCTTCACTGTTAATGGCTCTCCTCTTGGTGTTATGTGCATTGCATCTAGTTAATGGCCAAAAGGCTTGGATTTGAAGCAGTGCCTTTCCTCCTGGAGAAGAATGGACTGGGGCTTGTGCAGCCCCTCCCTGAGCTTTAAAGAGTTCTCACTCTGTCCCTTGCAGATGTAGCTCAAATCTAGGCCTGCCCCCCACTCCTCTGTCTTCCTACTCAATTTGACTCCAATTCCAGTGGGGAAGGCTACTCCAGAACTGGTTTGGAGTGATCACACGGGAGGGCTTGCCTATTAGCATAGTCACTCCTCTGCATGGGCATAGGGACCTCTGACTAGGGAAAGAAGGTTTCTGCCATGTTGGATTTAGGTAGAGAGAGGTACTGTGGTATAGTTTTAAGTAAAGCACATAGGAAGTGCTGGAAAGTATGTATGGTCACTCCTGGAAACCTTTGCCCCATTGGTTAAGGAGTGGCCAAGAGTTTTTCCCACCAACAGGCTGGCACTGGGCATAAAGGTGGCATCCCTTGTAACATCCTCAAATCACATCTGGACCTGTGGAAGGACATAAAAGGACTGGGCCTGCTGTCTATGACCTGAGAAAGAAGAGCCTTGAAGACTGGACCTGCTCTCTCTCGTGTAGACATGACAAAGTAGTAGAATCCAAAGGTCATAAGGCTGACCTCCTACTTGGGCTAAAGGAGCACAATACGCTTGGCATGTTCTGCCTTCCCAGCTGATCAATTCCAACTGGACCTGCCTAGGACCCTGCTGCTGGCATTTGCTGGAGTGAGTTTTGACCTCCAAGTTCTTTCCCTAAAGGTCCTTATCCCTTGGCCTGTGTCAAAGTGTACTAAGTTTCCTCAAATCTGAGAATTAGAAACATTTTGCCAACATTTTGCTCTGAGAACCAAAGGGAGGCCAGGACCATCCGCCATGCCATTTCAATGAAGGTGCATTGCCTCTGGGCCAAAGATTCAGGTTGCTCCTCTTCATTCTCCACAGCAGCAAATATGATTCAGGGGGGCCTCACAGAGAAGGTATACATCCTCATGAAGCCCTCTTTGGCTACAGCCTGAAACCCTGCTGGAAGAATCTGAACTCCAAATAAGTGATAAAGTCTGAAGGTAGAGATCTTTATCAAGCAAAGGTGTGAAAAATATCAAGCCAGTGAGGGACCTTCTCTGGGTGCAAAATTCAAATTTCTATCACTTTGATCTTTCCTGCCAAAAATGTACTGCTTCACTGAGATCTCTTTCACTGGCTATCAGATAATGTAGAGCCCTCTTCGGCCACAGCCTTCTGCCTTGCCATGGTGAGGATTTTTAACTAGCATTCCAGAAAGAAAGTTAAAACTTTTGACTGGGACGAACCTGGTCTCTGTATCTGACCCACGCTCCATCAGGGTCAGCCTTTAACTTTTGACTTTGTCCTACTCAAATGCAATTAGGTGAACAAGGTTGGTGCGTAACATTGTTTTCTGCTAATTTGAACTATACGTTTAAAAATTCATAACTCCAATTTCACGGATTATATTTCTGTTGTTTGGATGTAATTTTAATTTAATTAATTAAACGTCACCCTATTTTTCTAAATTGATTTGGCATTTTATTTTTCTTGTATTTTCACATTATCGCTGTTTAAGTACTGCATAACTACATTCTCTCGAAGTTAAGCCCGCCTGTTTTGTGCCAATCTGCCAGAGTTAAGCACAGGTTTATTTAATAACATTTGTGGTTTACCCTGACAAAGATAGTTCTTATTATTTGAGGTAGATTCTCACACCCTCAACTAATACTCCCTTCTCTAACACCTATTCTGGAAAGCCTTCATTAAAGCCAATAGGCCGTTAAGGGCAGATTGCCATTACACTTTGTTAATGGCTATAGTCAGATATTTGGTTGCATGGAATCTCACAGATTACCATAGTAGGAAAGGGTTTTGGTACTGATCCCCCTTCAATCAATCATTTGAAGGTGGAGATTTGCAATGTAATATGCTTGTTACACCCTTTTCAGAGAGTCTATTGTTTTGTGAACTGTTATTTTGTATAACATTTTGTGACTAAATTGGTTATTGCAGCCTGCCAATGATGAATGCTATGGGCTTTATTGGTTTGTTGACATACGTTACGTCAAATGCCATTGGACTAATATGTTAATTATGAAACATAAATTAGTGTAACTGACTTATTTATCGTGAAATTTATTTATTACAGTCAACAAGGATTCAAGGGCGGATTGCTATTACACTGTGTTGAAGGCTGTGGACTGGTATTTTGTTACAGTGAATGAAACAAATGAAACCTAGTAAGCACGGATTTCAGTGGTGGCTATTCCCCTGGAGTAGTAGATCTGCACCGAGAAAATCCTTCTCAGACTTCATAAGAGGGGCTGTATATTGTTTTGTAAACTGTAATACATATTTGTAATTTTTCTGATTAATGGCTGCCTTAAAATCCTGAGCTCGATGCAGCAGGACTGAGTAGGTGATGGAGCAAAGACAATGATAAAGATGATATGCATGATTGGCTAATTTGGAAAAGTTATGTCAGATATCATAGAAGTGAAATGTTTATTAGGCAAAGTAATAACACAGACAGTAAGCCTATTTTGAAAAGTGTATGTTAAAGCCACAAGCCCTTAAAAACGGACTGTCATTGCAAAATGTTCATGTCTGTTAACAGGCATTTTGTTACATGAAACCTCACAGGTAACAATAGTAAACAAGGAGTTTGGTGTTGGATACTTCCTTCACCAAACCTGGGAGTAGAAGATCTACACTATGATAATCCTTGCTAGACCCTCTATGGAGGGCCTGGCAGATGTAGTTGTCTACCATACCTTTGGAAAAAAAAAGAAAACATAACGTGCGTACATGCATCAGCCCTCTTTGGTCTGTTCAAGAGCAATTCACACTTTGGTTCTCCCCAATTCAGCACTGCAAAGGGCAATAGTTTATTCCATTCCTGCAACTTGCTCTGCTGCCCTCTGAGTAACAGCATTTTCCCTGACCACATGTGCACGTCTCCGGTATGAGTGTAAGGATGTGTGACAGAGTACATGTATAATGCTCCTTGAGTACCTAAACTCATCAAGGAATTAAAGAAACACTTTCAGTTATGAACCAGACCTATTGGCATTACCATTGCTTGTTTAATACTTGCATCCTAATGTGACAACAATATGAGGTTTACTAAAAAGTAGAAAAAATCTGCAAAAATTGTCCTCTCTTTGTCAAACCTTTGCTGACCATTGTTTAGGTCTCTTCTATTAGATGTGACCACACTGGTAATCTGCCTTCTTTTTCATTTCAGGTTCTTATGTTGGTTTTGCTGGGTATTGACTAAGGCAATTCCCTTTTCATGATTTCAAGAAAATACCAATCCACAATTCAATTGTGCAAGACTACTTGTTTACTTTATGAAATATGTCCCACCCCGTTTTCCCCCTCCTGTGCCAAGCCTTGTTTGGCTATTTGGGGTAGTTCGTACTTAGGCCCTCATAACTTTGTGTTCACATAAGCTACCCATGCCAAATTTGCATCCTTTTTTTCCCCGACATCCTGGTGATTTTAAAGGTACTCAGGGTTTGTGGGTTCCCCTGGAGGAGTCCAAGAAATTAGCCAAAATAAGGCAAGAATTCGTGTTTTTGGGAAAAATGGTCAAAAAGCGCTGCAGAAAGTATGTGTTTTTTTCCCCGCAAATGCCATCAACAAACGGTTTATGGTGCTACAATCATCATCTTCCCAGCTTTCCGGAACAGGAAGACTTGAATCAGAAAAACAATTTTTTCAACACAGTTTTAGCATTTAACTGGATATACGCCATATTTACTATTTTTTGTGTTTTCAGCCTCCTTCCAGTTAGTGACTGAAATGAGTGTGAAACCAATGGTGGATCCTGGACAGCTAGACATCTCTGTGTAGACAAAAATACTGAACTCAGCAAGGGGCCATTGTGTAGATCCTTCAAGGTTTCTGATTGAAACTAACAATTGGAAAAAATATTGAAATTGTGTTGAAAAAAAATCAGTCATTTATGTAAAAGTTTTCTTCAGTAACTTTTTCCAACTATAACAGATTTTTTAAAGCAATATACCATTACGTCTGCTGGAACCTTCTGGTTGTCGGGATATAGGGGGCTTGTAGGTTCATCAAAGTACCCAGAGCCAATAAATGAGCTGCGCCTTGCAACGGGTTTTCATTGTATACCGGATATACAGCAATTCATTTGGTAAAATATAAAGAGAAAAAAAATAGGTGTCAAGGTAACCCACGTTTTTCCATAATGGGCACAAGATATGAAGCTTAGAAGGAGTGGTTATTTGCACATCTCTGAATTCAGGGGTTCCGATACTAGCATGTAAATTACAGGACATTTCTCAAAATTACTTTTTTCTTACACACTGTCTTACATTTGGAAGGCAGAAATGTAGAGAAAGACAATTGGCGATAACACTTGTTCTTCTATCCTGTGTTCCCTCAAGTCTCCCGATAAAAATGGTACCTCACTTCTGTGGGTAGTCCTAGTGCCTGCAACAGGAAATGTCCCAAAATGCAGCATGGACACATCACATTGTCCCACTGAAGACTGACGGGTTTTTTGCAAAGTGCCTAGCTGTGGAGTTTGACCTTAAGCTCTGTTGGCACCTACGGGAACCTAGCAAACCTATACCTTTTTGGAAATTAGACAACTAGGGAAATCGAGGATGGGGTGACTTGTGGAGCTCTCTCACTGGGTTCTGTCGCCCATAATCCCCTGCAAACCTCTAATTTAGCTAAAACAAATCACTTTTTCCTCACATTTCTGTATGGGATCACCACACCGGCACAAATTTCCTACCACCCAGCGTTTCCCTCAGGCCAAGTGACTGACAGTGAAAAGCCAAAAACATGTAGATATTTTGGGGTTTTTTTTCAAACATTTTCAGGCTGACAACAGGAGTAGAATTTTTATTGGTATAGATGCGACAATGCAGGGTGGTAGGAATTTTGTGGATTCCCGTGGATTCCAGAAGGTTCCAACACAAATAGGTAGGGACAATCTGTGATTTCAACCAAAGTCGAAGGTTTGCAGGGTATTGTGGGTAAGAAAACGGTGTAGGGTGCGCATGTGAAGCACAGCACCCTAGACTGTTTAGCTGTTTAGTTTTCAGATGTGTCTAGGTCTGGTAGGTTTTTCTAGTTGACAGTGTACCAAAGTCCGAAAAGTGCAGCCGCTCACCATTCCAAGTGGGATGATATTGGGAGTTAGCCAGGCGCTCTTGGCCCATTTGTAAAATCAAGCCCAAAAGAATCAAATGTCCTCTTGCTGCTCACTGGGATGAGATGCTTTAGTTTGCAAGGGGGGCTGAAAGACTATTACCCCCTTCAGTTGAGGTGAGGGGCATAACCTTGCCCATAGTGGATGGCAGCCCCCACCCCTCAATTTTTTTTTTCCCCTGGCTTACAGTGGGGGGGGGGGGGAGGTTAAGATTGGAGGTAATTACCCTGTCTGCCCCCCGTTGAGCAGAACGACTTAATCCCGATTTATTTGTGGTGGGTATGGCCATAACCCTACCCTCTTGTTTTTTTAATCCCTGGTCTCTAGTGGGCTTTCTGCTCCTTTGGGGCAGATGGGTAATGCATAAATCAGAAATGGGGAAAATGAATGCCCCCCGAAAGGAGAGCGACCCTTGCCCAAGGGGCCCCACCCAAAAAAATACACACACAACAATCCCTAGTGCCTTGGTGGTTTCTGCACAGCCCGAACAAAACACACACACACACACAAAACAATCCCTAGGGGGCAGATGAGTCTAATGAAAATAGGCTGATGGCCTAAAATAATATGCCTCCACGGGGAGCAACTCCTTGCCTGAGGGGCCGCTCCCCATATGTGAAGTAAATAACAAATAAATAAAAAATCCCTGGTGTCTAGTGGTTTCTGCCCACCTTGGGGGCAAATGGACCTAATAAAAATAGGCTGATCTGCCCAAGGGGAGCAGAAATGGCATAAATAATATGCCCCCATGTGGAGCGACCCTTGCCTAAGGGGCAGCTCCCCTTCCGTCACATAAAAAAAAAAAAAAAATCACCCTGGTGTCTAGCAGGCATTCCTGGTGTCTAGCAGGCATTCCTGCTGCAATGATCGCTATGCGATCATGCAGCAGGAATGCTCAGAGAGACATCAAAGGAATGGAAAATCTTTTCCTTTGATGCATCTCTAACCTTCCCCACCCTGATGAGGAACTAATCTGTTTCTCCCAGGGACACGCTGGAAGCTATGCTTCCAGCGCATCAGGGTTAACTTCTGATGATGGAGCAACCTCGGGTGGGTGGGTGGCTCAGGGGGAGCGCTAGAGCTCCCCTGTGGGTCAGGTCCAGGAGGTAATGGTTAAGTCCTTGGCACAGCAGAACTGCAGCCGAAGACATGACCATTACGTCCACAGCACCCAAGGGGTCAAATTCTAAAGCCTAATCCGCAGGCTTCATTGGGGGTGTTACTGTCTGGAAGGTCCTCTTCCAGCTATTTGCTGATAACCCAATTTAAATCTGTTATGAGCCCCTTGTCTTACGAGTATTTAACGTGTAAGGTATCAAAACCCCAGCTTTGTGGGGTAAGGCCAAAGAAAAGTATTACTGTGCCTATTAAAGCGTTAGGGCCATTTTTTTATTAATCTTGGTAATACTTTACAAGATGTGCAACAGAAGGCCCAGCAGCCACTACGGTGCAGGGATTGGAGCCCAAATACCTCCACCCTACTCGGGTCACCTCATCCATTTCTGCAGCCTGTGTGCAAAAGGATGCAGAACAAAACAGATCATCACAGCAGCAGCTGCCTGGCTATAGCCTGCTGCACAATGCTTCCCTTCCATGTCTTCTTGCAGAAACACCGGCAACAAAGTTGTAAAATATTGAATACTGAAATCTAAGGGCCCCTAAGTGAAACATTTTCCCCTTGTGTTTGGATATCACTGATTATTGGGCAGAAAGAAAAATACTTCTCAGTCAAGAGTGATAAAGATGATCAGGAAAGGTGAAGGACAGAGAAGACGAAGCTGGAATAACATTGGCACAGGTGAGAGGTAAAGGGGGGGAGAGCGGTATGAGAATGGTAGTGAGGTGATAAGGGTCCGCACAGCTTAGAGATGGAGACAAGTGCTATAAAGTTAAGAACAAGGCAGGACGAAAGAGAGAGAGAGGTGCAAAAGAGACAACCTGGAGAGAGAGAGAGAGAGAGAGAGAGAGAGACAACAGACAGGTGTACATTACAGTGAAAGTCAGCTGAGAGAGACAGAAGGAAAAGACAGGTGAGAGACAAGTAGTGAACAGATAGAAGCGAAAGAGACAGCTGAGATAGAGGTGGGGTAATGTGAGAAAAAACAGGCGAGAGAGACAGAGAGGGTGATAAAGAGACAGAACCAAGAGTAATAGGAGGAGACAGGTGTAAGCCAGACAGAGACAGCTGAGAGAGACAGAACAAGAAAGAAAGGCATTTCACAAAGATAGAAGGAGAGCGAGAGACAGGTGTGTGAAAGGAAGTCATCTGACGGGGCCGCAATCCTGTATCTGAAATTGCTCGAGGAACAGCATTGTGGGACTCCATGACTAGAGTGTGTGCCCCTGCCCTGCCTTCCTGATTGCCCTGACATCCTGATGACTGAGAACCTCACCTGCTAGCCGTGCAGCAGCAGGACTCACCTCCCAGCAACGTGGCTCCATGTGCGAGGCCTGCCAACATCACCCGCGACTTGCCACAGTCCTGCCGTTGTCTTTAGGGCAGTGCAGGAGCACGACTCCCTTCACAGCATCAGGGGCCCCGTGCGCGAGGCAGGGAGACATCACCAAGAGCTGTGATTGTCCACCAGCGGTACTGGGGGCATAGGGACGCTTTGAGTCCAATGTCAAACCTTTAACATTGTGTAGTTCTTGACGAATTACCATAAAGGCTTTGAAAGGAGCCCATTTGAATTAAGCACTGCTTTGGCATTTACATTTGCAAAAATCATATCCTGTGATATACTAATTGTTTTTTTGGCCTTCTGTTCTTATTTTTTCACATAAATAATCCCTATTTTTCTAAACCTGTGAGGAATTTTTTTGTGGTGTCTTGATTGTGCTACTGTGTTTGTGTGTGTGTGTGTGTTGCACTAATACTTTATACATTGCCTATTATAAGCCTGCCAGCTCTGAGCCAAGCTACCAGAGGGTGAGGACAGCTTATGTTTGGTGCGTAACTGACTTGCCCTGACTAGAGCGGTGGATTCTGCGTGGCTAAGATGCATACCCTAGCCAACCAGAAACCTTGGTTCTAACAGTGTTGACGACACCCTGTGGTTGCAAAATTTAGGAAATATTTATTTTTTCAATTGAAAGAAATACAAATATTTGTATGCGGGTCTTGCTGCTTTGGTTTTCTGTGTAGTTTGGATGCATCCTGACCTGGCAGTTCCAGCATGATGGCAGCTCACATTTCCCTCTTCAGTCTAGGTTTGTGGTTTACAAGAACTTTGGATAAAAGCAAATCGATTTAATAACGGAAAGATTCCTATACAAGGAGTAAGAATAAACGATAATTAGTGCGCTCCTCTTTCCGTGCAATAAGTATACTTACATTTCTTCCATGATCGATGCAGTATTGTGGCTTATCTGCTCTGTCTTGTGACATAAGCTTATTTTGAGTAGAAGCATTAGACATTGGACTTGCACAACAGACTTCACAGATGTGACATCTGTCCTATGAGCAAAGTCATTTTCAGCTTCATGATCTTCGAACTGTACACTGTTCATTACTGGTGATCGGTTCAGACTCCCTTCATTTCACCACATTTTGCCTCAACGCCATACGTTTGAGAGGAGATGCCTTAATGTTTATTTAAAAAGTTACTGTTGTTGAATGTTTACATTCCATTGTTAATTTTTTTCTTCATAAAAGTGTGGCTCATATTTGTAAGTTGTAAATAATGATATATTTATTGGAAAAGTTCATTTTAAAAAGGCTATTCATAATGGTTTACAAGACTATAAAATGACCCTAATAAACCTATGTATAGGGGTGGCTCCTTTGCAATGGCAAAGGAGTGTCGCATCCCTGGCTACGCCAGCAGCTGGTAAATAAATCAATAGTTTACTATTGTTTTATTTTTCAGCTGCTGGCTCAGCCAGCAGCATGTGCAGGGAGGGGCGGGCTGGGCCATGGGAGGGGGAAGGGATGAGGGGGAGTGGAGTGCACATGTGTGTTTTGCCGGCCCTCTTCGGGCAGTCAAACACACATGCACACATAGATTTCTCGAACCCGGCTGTGCTACACACTAGAGTTGGAGAAACAGCACAGACTCCCATGCAGTGTCTGAGCAGCAGACCAAGCCACTCAGACCAATCCTGGAGCTTATCTCATGCTAGGTTTAGCATGAGAGCAGTGCCAATATTGCATGGGGAGCCTGTGCTGGTGTCCCAGGGACTGCTGGGACAACAACACCATCGAGAGAGAACAGGAGTAAGGCGGCCGGTGTCGAAAAGGTACGCTTTTTTTATTTTTTTTTATTTTTTATTTCAACCTTCCCCCACCAGCTCCTTCCCTTGAGATTTGCGGGGGCGCTGCTGCCTACGTAACTTTTAGCAATATTTTAGTGGTTTAGTTAGTGGAGCAGAAGGAAAAAGTAGGTTTCCCACCTATGGCTTTCGTCTGTTCTTAATTAAAAAATACTTACTTGTTCTGTTTTGCAGGGATGCACGTGACCTGTCTTATGAAAATGTTGCATTATTTCGACAAATAGTTGAGCATACCATGTCTTTGATAAAACAAAACGTATTCATAACTCCTGTTTCCAGAAAGAGGACAGAATAACCTGGGCTTCCTTGCTCGAATTTGCTCAAAGAACAATTCCTCTCCCTATATACACATATTAAACAGTAAGAACAAGGAGGTACATAAACTTTTGACCTTTGCCACGGCTAAAACATGAACAATAAGCCAACAGGCATAGTAAAATATAATAAGATAGGAAAAAAGTGCAAACAAATACACAAAAATGAAACATGAATAGAAAGTAAAATATATGACACAAGAAAATTGATGCTAATCATTCACACCTAAACCCTTCATACATATACATTATTAAACATGGATATGGTCTGTTAATAAAGTAAGCCCATAGAGTCAAATAAAATATAGGATCGTCTACTAAATTCTACAATTGCACTAAACACACACTTTCTTTTTCCGAGGGTGGCGGATGACTGTGAGGTCAGGGGCGTAGCATGGTCAGCAAGACTAGAGGGATGTGAGCTTCAGATTTTAATGACAATCGCTCTGGCATATGATAGCAAAATACATACGTAAGAAGCAGGACATGAGGGGTGTTAAGGTACAATGGAAAGGGAGATATAATGGTACTAAATACACAATATTTTGTAAAATAACTAACTTTTTTTAAACTTCAAAACAGAGAGGAGAGTGGTGTGTGTGTGTGTGTTTTGTCTGTATGTGCGTATGTAAATATCCCAGGTGAAAACCCACAGCCACTTCATCATACCCAAGTGAAAGCAACAATACCCAACACTTCACTAGATAATACTGTTTTTTTTGGGGGGGGGGAGGGGTGCAACACCCCAAACCCCCCCCCCTTTGACGCCCCAGTGTGAGGTCCAGCCTACAAAACCTTGTGCCCTCTATGAAGGGTTTCTACTGAAATGTGTGAGAGACTATCTTACATCTCAAAAATACACAGAATCATCTCATTAATTCCTATAGATCAGTGGTTCCCAACCTTTTGACTTCGGTGGACCCCCACTTTATCAATACTTGAACCTGGGAACCCCCACTGTATCACTGGAATCTAGGGACCCTCAACTGAGTCATTACCGAAAGCAGGGGATCTAATCTGTTAAAATTATTACATTTTCTAAGTAGTCGCAGCCCCCAGGGGTCCCTGGACCACAGGTTGGGAACCACTGTTATAGATGATCTGTATACAGAAAGCCATAGTTTTAGCTTTGGTTTTCACTGCAGCAGGCTATTTTTACTGTGTTTGTTAGTGCTCAAAATGCAAGATGGACCCATTGGCTTTGCCAGTGCCTGTTTTCATTTAGTAGCTAATGTGACTAACATTTTGCCCAGGACAATCCTGTTTACGAACGTCAGACTAACTCGATTAGTGCTCCCTGTAATACACGCTCTCAAACAAAATATTACCGGGGTAGGAGAGGTGAACTGCGGTGCTAAATTGTTGCTTTTTGTATGCTAGGCACAGCTTCTGAAATCTTGCACTAAACATCATTCTCATAGATTACAAGCGTTAAATAGACTGAACACAATTATACTGTTTTATCCAGTGCTATTTAGGAAGAACATATGGGAGAGTTTCATGTTTACAGCCCTATAACAAATGACACAAATATTTTAGGAAATGGATCACTGTTTCTTGAAAGACACATAAGCCTAAAATACCATGCCCTGATTGACAAGATGTACTAATCATTATGCATGTGCTGTACTTCCTAGATGCCTAGTAGTGTAGACAGTGAGAACAGTTTATCTTTGAAGAGGAGGAGGGGCCACAGTAGCACTTTTACTGTTTTGTACCTCAATCATAGTCTTATTTCAGAAATATAACCACGGGCAAATTGGTATGTCCCTGTGAACACCACCACCAGACTAGGCTGGCCAGTTTGTCTTTGCCTTCTTCTTCCCATTAAATCACTGCAAGTACCCCAACATTATATTCTAAGAAGGGTAATAAACATTTTGCAAACTATCGACCATCCTAAAAATGTGCCCTGGGGCAAAACAGGCAAATGACACTATTTTGGTTCCTCTGGGACATTATTATTACAGAAGGTGCCATAGAAGCTTGCTTGGCCCCTTCTTTAATATGGATCGTACCGGTTCAAATGTATGCTAGCGATATCTAAAGGGTCGTTTTCTCATTTGCATAGGGGCATGTTCCATTCAAATGAGGATACTATTGCCTTTGATCAATTTTATAGGAGGCACCCAGAAGATGCACCAGAAAAAGGCGAAAAAAATGAATCCGTCCTCTAAGGGTACATCTTGGGATGAGGTTACAGGGATTAAAGTGACCCCTCTCAGTGTCTCCATCCCTGCGCTCCTTTCATTGGTGGTAAGGGCGGGTCCTGGGGCACTGCAATGAGTGCACTCACTCACTGCACCCATCTGCAGGGGGATTCCTGTCCCATTTAAATGTGAGGCCAGATTTGTTGCTTCATGGAAGCAGAGTCCAGCAGCTTCAAACAGCCACTTCACCTTTCACCAGGAGTGTAGCTTCAGGGGGGTGTTTGAGGTGTTACGCCCCCCTACTAAATGTATTTTCTGATAAATAGTTGGCTACAGGTGTTTTAGTCGGGTATTGGGAGATGTCAGTTAGATTTCAACTTCTCTGTTTTGAAAGTCCTCAAAATATTCATTATTTTACAAAATACTGTGTTTTCTCGCTCAGTACTAATACCAATCCCCATTCCTCCCCATTCCAAAGACCTTCACCTCCTCTTATGCACCTTGCTTGTTGTATAATGTATTTAAACATTAAATAGCAGCCTGACTGTTGGAAAATCTGAAGCTCACAACTCTCCAATCTTACTGATCAAGCTACTGATCAAGCCCCGTCTTTCACTATTGAGCTGTTCGCATTAAAACATGGCTCAAGGGCTACCCTGTGTGGCCTGCAGCTGCAGTATGAACCTTTTAGCGCCTCCTGTTAAAATAACCCATTTTAACAAATAAAAACATTCTTTTAAGTGAGTAAGTCGCCCCTATGTAAGCCTTGTAGCCTCCACAGTAGGTTTTATAGTATTTAAAAGCATGATATTTAGAAATGCAAAGGCCCCAAAAGCTATTTTCACTGTGACATGCCTAGCAGTCTTATGTAGAAAACCAGAGTACTGATTAAAATACTAATAATCTGTCTTAGAACTGGGATAATCTAAATAAATGAATAATAGTTACTAAAATCCAATTGAATGGTGAAGCCAGATTTGTAATAAATATTAAGGGAAAGTACCTTTAGGAAAGTCACCCTCTGCCTGCCTGAGCTGTCAGAAGGCTAAGTAGCATTAACCTCTGACAACCTTGAGGCTGTGCCCAGCCAAGGAAGAGGTGTTGAGAATTCCTCCAAGGAGAAGACAATAGGTTATCCGAAATGGTCATATATAACTCCTATAAGCTCTGCAGAATATTTAAGGTGGAGGCTTCAGTGCATTTTGCTGCCACCACTATTTTAAATTCTGCCTTACAGGCCTGTTGAGCCCCATGTAACACTTTGGCACACTTGCAAGGAGAGAGAACATGAGGCTGGAACAATTCTTGTGGATCCCTTGTCTGGTTGCTGAAGGATGCTGCTTTTGTCCTGCCAGACTTCCTTCTCTGGGGGTTGATGTGGGTATAGTGCATGCTTCAAACTGGATGTTTGTGTTGGTTACAACTGGACACCGGTGATTATAATAGTATACTCCCCTAAATAACATCAATCCTCAGAGCTTAAGTGTTGTGTGACCAACGAGGTACACGATCTTGAAAATGCCATTGCACATGGACTTTTGGGCTTGTTTGCAGTAAGGCAAACATTAATTACTGAAAAAGCAGGGATGATTGCCCTGAGACTTTTTACCCCATTGTTTAGGGAGCGCCTAGGAGTCTCCGCCAACCCTCTGCCGTGCATAAATGTGACACCCCATCAGAACACTGATGGACTAGCAAAAGGATACCAGGAAGACTGAACTTGCTAAGTCCCCTTCCACTTGAAATCCAAGGACACAACTATCACCAAGGATCAGAAGTTTGGCCCCCTGGGTGGCTCGAGGAGCATAACAAAGTTGAAGAGACATTCCTCTGAAGAATCCCAGCTAACCAGTGGCAACTGGACCTGGACTGGACTTTGCAGTTGCCCTCTTATCTGACATCTCAAGAGTCTCTAACTGCTCCCTCTGAGGGCCTGGGGACCTGTAAGTGTACTCCTGTATTTGGAAATTAATAAAGGTTTGGGAAAGTTTTCAAAACTGTTGCTCCAAGGCTTCAAAGGACCGACAGCAAACAGTATCTCACCTGCAGTTTGACAACATCAAATTAAATGTCACGTTTGTCCTGCATAGAGAATAGTTTTTGCTCAAACAAATACCAGAATCCTTTTCCAGATTTGGACTCAGAACTTCTTTTGACCTCCCTGGTTCCAGGCCCTACCAGGGCCAATCTTTGTGATGTATTCAACCAGCTCTCATTTTCATTCTGCGTCCAGCCATGCCTTGGTCTTTCTCAACCTAACCAATGATTAACATTAGTGCCTTTTCCACTTAAATCCTTCCTTAAAATGGCATATCTCTTGTTCCCCTTATTGGATTTTTGCCTTTTTGTGTCATTTTGCTTATTAAAGTTATCTCTTTTTATAAATAAGAGAAGGGATTTTATTGTGCTTGTTTTTACCTTTTGACTGTTTTGGTGTTTTAAATGCCTTACACATTTTTTCTCAGATATGCCTGTCTACTCTGTCCCACATCTACCAATGGGTGAGTCAGGTTTTAATTACTGAAACTTTTGGCTGGACCTAACAAGACAGTGACTTTACTACTTGTGGTGGGCACCCGCCTGAACCACTTTCTCATAGTGCAGAATACGTTTTCTGCTTTCCTCTTCCAAACATGACAGGGACAGTTTGCACAGACTTAATTGGTCCATTGTGTGGTACTCACGTGAACCATAAAGAGTTGTCAGATTTTATTGTTAAGGGGGACAAGGTCATGCATTTAAATACACTTACTCATTCCATAATGTCTAATATTGGTCGTTGACATGACTTGCCGGTATATTTTGAGTTCCAAATCAATGTTTTTTCAATGTGCCTGTCAATCTGTTTTTGAGGAAACCATTTCTTTTAAAGGGCAAAGGAGGAATTGCCAAAGAAGTTGTGCCTTAACAAGGAGGCTATGAAATGCAAATTAGTCATAAAATGTATATGAGATAAATACACTGCGTTAATGATCAGTAATGTTAAATGTACTAATGAAATTATCTACAGCAGATCATCCTGATTAAAAAGATTACAATAGCTTTGATCCCTTTAATAATTAGATAATAGGGGTTGTATTTTCCACCTTTAAATGTATTTAAATATTTATGTTTAGCTAAAAAAGAATTTAATCTTATTAGCGTGGTATGAACTTGGATAAAAAAAATGGGTTATAAAGCACGACAACTACACTCAGATGTCCCAGCACTAAACGGCTGAGGAGACATTCATAGCAGGGAGCTATAACGATGGGAATAGCTATGCTTTTATTTGCTTTCTAAAGGAAGTATCGGAGGCCAAGAAACAAAGACAGAGGAATGCCATTCCATAGTGTTTCTCCAAATATGAAGACACTTTCCTCTAGTTGTACTGTGTTTAATTCTTGGAACAGACACCAAAAGTTGAGAGCTCGATCGCAGCTGATGGGCATGTTGATATGGAGAGAATTTTGTTTTTCAGGTTTATAGTTCAGTTACTCTGAGAGCTTTATATGTGATACATAAGGTCATAAACACAACTCTCATTTTTTATAGGCAGACAGTGCAAGGATCGGCGATATGGGGGTCAATGAACTCATGTTCAAAATGTGCAAAGTAGCTGCACTCCCAACCATTTCAATGAGTCTGAGAATGTATTCTGCGGACTTAACTGTAGAAAATTCTGATAATCCATTCCAGAGACAAAATGACTCAATTTCACATTTTTTCAAGCACCCAATGGTAGTAGAGGATACATTTTATATAAACTTATTTGGTACCAAAAAGCAGGTAGTTTGTATTATGGCCACTTGCTAACTAAATGCTATTTTGGTATCAAATAAGAAGTCCAGGTGTCCATCATCTTCTACAGGCTGCGAAGATGGTCCTAGTTACTCTGACTAACTCACTGATGGCCCTCGAAAAACTAAAATCTCGTTTTTTTCCACTCATAAGGTTCAGCAGGTACTGCTCATCAACGTGAAGCATTGAAAGACTGTGATTCACGATCAAAGGTGGCCGAGAGCTCCAACAGGACCAGTGCTTAGTTTGGTATAGGATCAATCTTGGATCATTTCCAATCATCAAGAGGGCTATGTCAGCTGTGTTTTTTTTTTTTTTTTTTTTTTTTTTTTTAAGATGAGAATTGACGATTGCTTCTTTCCAGTTGGTAAAGACTGAGGCTTCTCATAATTTCAAGGAGTGATTACAAGACTGCCAATAGTGGCAACTGACATTTCAGCTGCTTTTATAACAATTTATATGGGGCGGTCACGTGATTTAACTGTGGCAAGAATATTGCCTATCGGTTACTGTACTCATTTTGCAAATTCACTGAGCATGGGTTTGTTAGGAGTGGCCTTGGCTTCAGCAGTTATTACCTATAATGGGGTTAGGGTCAAAGAATATTTTTCTCTAGTTTCTCTTTAAAAATATATTTAGCCAAATGATTACAGGGATTCTGATACTTTGTTATGTTCAGTGCCTCAGGGCTGGTTAACTATTGCAAACAGTTTTTTGTTGGGATCTATTGAAGAAAGAATTGACGTGACTAATATTGAGAGACAAGCTTCCTATATTCCTTGTTTATAGTTGCTTTTAGCCTCTCTGTGTTGTGTAATAATTTCTAGTTTTTATTACATGATTTCATAACTACATGGATTTCATCTGAAAACTAGGGCATTTTAGGGGGCTTCCTGGATGATTGCATGTCTTGTTTGGGCGCTATTTGATTTAAGGCATCGCCCATCCACCTATTAAACACTTCTGCTGCCTGATTGGTGTTTACCTGTAGAATTGTCGGATTTTATTTGAGAATATTTGTAATAAATCTAAGCCCAGTTGCACCTTTCTTCCTGCCCTCTAGCCTGATTATTCTGAAGCTCTGTGTTTTAGTTCAATGAGGTTTTCTTTTACAAGGATTGAATCTAAAATGTGCCCTGTTTGATGTGTAGCTTTAGTAATTAATTGTTTTAACCCACAACTAGACATGGGCTCAAAAACATTATTTGTGTTAGTGACCTCGGGGTTATCAAAATTTATATTAAGGTTTTCCAGTACCACAAAGTTAGAATAGGATAGCAAATGTAGTGCTAAAATGAGTAAAAGTTTTTACAAAATTCCATTTTCGGTCCCTGTGTTCTGAATAGCAAAGATCTGGCGCAGGAGGTAGTCGAATATGTTCTTATGTTAAAGATGCACCCTTTCATATTAAGTGGTGCTAATTCTTTAAGGACAGTTAAGTATTTTTTCAATATCGCAATTCCCCCGCTAGGCTTGTACAAGCCTATCTTTTATATCCACCTGGTAGTCCAGGAGAATTGCTAGAGCAATATCACTGCCTTAAGCATGTGTGAGGTAGGTTTCAGGTAAAACAAATGAAATCAGGTTTAACATGTTCAACGAGTTAGGCAAATTCTAGTTTGTGCTTAGCTAGTGATCTAGTGTTAGGTAAGAATGCTGGAATACTGGTTAATCTTCTTGACGCTGGATACAGATGGGTAGATTTACTAATATTTCCTGCAACACAAAGCAGCAAGCTAACTTGCTGTGCTGCCCTGTATGAAAAGCAAAGAGCAGAAATGCGCTACATCGTTTAACACATGGCGGACTTCTGCTCCCTCCTAGCACGTGTGCACTGTGTGTTGCCTAGCACCAACAATCTTGCTCCATACAGTAAGGGAGCCTGTGTTACAGGCAGGATTGTTTTGTGCAGGGAAAATTACTTACTTTACAATAAAATCCTAAAATGCAATTTATTATTTCAATGCATGCATGCATGCATGCGTGATCCTTGTTACTTCCTCTTTCTATTATTAGAAAAAGGAAGAAACAAGGAGAAATAAATATATTTCTCCTCGTTATGCCTCTCTGTGTTAGGTACACCATTTTGGAGTAACCCCAGGTTTACTACCTTCAGTAATTCTGGGACTGCGTGACATTCCATGGCTGAATTCACATGAATGCCCATGCTTCATCCATAAAATACCTCCCACAACAATTTGCTAAAAAGTTACAAGTAAATTAAAGGTGCCAGTTAGGAGTACACCAGGCACAAGTGACTATCAATACCACACCTACTGTGCTCAGGGGACTGTGAACTGCCCACTGCATGTGCTAGTAAGTGCCTTGTGATCATCACTTCTGAAACCATAAACTGTGGTCAGTTGATTAGTGTTGCAAATGACCATCTTTTGTGTGGTATTCACCATAGTTTTAGCCTTCTTTTGCTATGGCTTGACATTTTTTTCTGGTCACGGGACTCTGCACTTTACTCCTGCTAATCCATTGTAAGGTCATTGTGCTCTCCTCCATAAACATGTCAGAACTGGTGTACTCCTAACTGGCATCTTTAATTTACTTAGTCATGTGTTTTATATGTCCTGACAGTGAAATATTGCTAAATGTGTTTTTCACTGTTGCAAGGCCTGTCCCTTTCATAGGTTAACATAGGGGCTACCTTTAAATCTGATTAAAGGGTAGATTACCTTTGGGAGCAGATAGACATTTGGAGTTTGGGGTCTTTTAGAAAGTGAGCATTTTCTTGCTTAAACCATTTCTGTGACTCTGCCTGTTTGTGGATTCCCTGTCTGGGTCAGTTTGACAGTTGGGCTGGTTGCACCTCTCACTAGACAGTGACACAAAGGGAGCTGGGGTGTAGTCTGCATTTCCTGATGAGCCATCTATGCTAAGAGGGAGGGGAGGAGTGATCACTCACACCTGAAAGGGCTGTGCCTGCCCTCACACAATGCAGTCTCCAACCCCCTGGTGTGTGGTGGAAATTCAAGGAAATCGACTTCGGACGGCCTCGGACCGACGCCGCTGCTGAATCCGGTGACGCCACCTGCAACCGACTCCGTGATCTTCACTGGAACGTGACGACCTTCGCAGGCCAGATGCCGCTGCAGCCCCGCTGAGGTCCGCTAAAGATGTGCAGGACAGACAGGCAGAAAGGGCGCAGAAAAGTTGAGGTTGCAAAGGGAGTTCGACGAGTGGCAAAGGGACCTAGAGATAGAAACTATGATTTGGGCTTATGAGCTAAAACTGGAAGAGCTGGCAGTGAGGAGGGCTGAGTCCAGCTGGAATGGTGGCAGCAACAATTTTATATCCAGTGCTACTGAAAAAGTGCACATGGCCAGAGATGTGGTGCCCTACTTGAAGGAGGGAGCTAACACACGCCAGGAGGTTCAGGGGTATGAGGTAGCTCCAGTGATGCACAGGGTCCCTGAGGTGGATTGGGGAACTGGCATAGGGAGTCATATTCCTACTGGTGGGAGGGACACTCTGCTGAATCTAGGTGAGAGTGACAAGGGGAGGGGCTCCCCCCAGGTAGAAACCATGGTTATGGAGTGTGAAGACATCCCAGAAGAGTGTGGGTTGAGTGTCAGGGACAGTCAGGTACTGTCTCACCAGTCTCAGGAGGGTGATGTGGGGTGCTTTTTCAAAGCAGCGTCACTGGATGGTTGGGTGAAGGGTACTTTGGTTAATTAATGTAAGGGGCTGAGTGATGTAATTGCTGGAGAGCATATGTCTAGTCCTTATTTTTCAGAGCTACGCCAACACCAAGTGGAGTGTAAGTTCTCTGACCCCAGAGAGCTTACAATGGAGGCAGACTTCTGGGTGAGTACCAGAGAGTCTGAAGAGGCATTTGGGGGTGCTCCTGAAGGGAGTGGTCTAGGTATTTCCCAAACAGGTGAGGTAGGGAAGGACTGTAGTGTCCCAGGTAGGTCCCAGTGTAGTGGGATGGGTGAGATACCCCATGTCCAGTCTCAGAGGAGATGGAATAGGGATGGGTTGAGGCCCAAGGTGCCCGAGATCCGGTCCCAGGTCCTAGAGGGTTCCATGAAGGAATACCAGGCCTAGCCTGTACCATAGGGCCATCTGTTGAGAGAGACCCCACAGTGTCAGGAGAACTTGGGGGGCGGCTGTAGCCAGCATCCCACCAGTTCTGGTGTCTGGCAGTACCACTCCTAGTGAGGGGGTGCAGAAGTCCAGACAGAGGGTTGAGAGAGGTTTGCGGACCCCAGTGGAGAACCTGGGGGCTCAGGGGTCAGCTCTGAGAGCAGAGCCCCTCAGGAATGACCTTGGTGAGACCATTTCTGGGTTGGGGAGAATCCAGACTCTGTCAGATGGGCAGAGGTCAGGAGACCTGCACCAGCCAGACTCTTGTGTGGCCCTTTGGGACGGTGTCTCCCTTGAGGGGGTAAGTGTGCCCCCCTGGAAGTCCTGGTGTGTCAGGCAATGGTTCAACCACAGGGTGGTGACTCTGGGTTGAATAATCATGTTCAGGGGGTAAGCTCTGACCTGATGGGGGTAAGTGTGCTTCCAAGGAAGTCCTGGTGCACCAGGCAGTGGTTCAACCGCAGGGTGGTGACTCTGGGTTGGATGACCAAGTTCAGAGGGTAAACTCTGACCTGGTGGGGGGTAGGTATGCCCCCCAGGAAATCCTGGATTGCCAGGCAGTGGTCCAGACTGTGGGTACAGACCCTGGACTGGAGGATCAGGTGCAAGGGGTAAACCCTGACCTGAAGGGGTGGGTGCTTTGCCCAATCACCCCCCCCCTGGTGTGATTTCAAGGGGTACTCTCCCTGAGGGGGGGTGCAGAACCCTGAGTGTAGGGGCAGGGGAGAGAGAGCCTCACCCCTGGCCCCAGTGCAATCTAAGGGTACAGACCCTGGATTGGAAGGACAGGTTCAGGGTGTCCCCCGTGACCTGGAGGAAGGGGCTACTGCTAACAGTGCCCCTACCATGTTGTCTTCTGGGGGGGGGGGGTCACTCCTTGTTGGGGGATGAAGGACCCCAGCAGGGAGAGGGAAGCCTCACCCCTGGCCCTGGTCCAACCTGAAGGTACAGACCCCAGTTTGGAGGACCAGTTGCAGGTTAACAGCCCTGCACTGGTGGAAGAATTGTGCAGGACTGCTTCTACAAGCACCCTGACAATTTTGGACTCTGGGGGTGCCGCTCCTGCGGGGAGGGTACAGAGGCCCAGAGGGGAGGACCAGGGTCAGGTTGTCATCCCTGACCTGGTGGAAGAGAGAGTGGTCAAATGGTGCCAGGCACCTGGGGCTACCGCCCCCCAATCTCCGCAGTCACAGAGGTTGGAGAGGCCTGAGGTCGGGCTCACATCCCTGACAGTTGTCCGGGGCCACTGTGGCTTGCTGTCCTGGTGGAAAGAGTTGCCCCTGGGGGGGTGGGGGGGATGAGAGTCACACCCCGGGGGTGGAGTGGGCAACACCACTGTGTTGGCTCTGGTGGTGCTATCTACCCATTGGGATACATCTGTGAGCAAAGTAAAGTTAGGTGCTGCACAGATGGTATCTGCAGATGTGGAGAAGGGTTCCCCATGGGTTAGCTTAGTGGGCCCTGAGCGTTTAGACAGAGGGATCAGACTGGAGTCAGGAAGGCATAGAACTGGAACATGCCCTTGCTGTTGTGGGCCTGGGTCCTTGTTCTATCGCCCCAATCAGGGAAGTACATCAAGGTATTGATTATTCTCCCCTGGCTTTAGGCTGGTAGGGGGTTGTGTTGGACTTTTTTGCTTATGCAGGGCCATCCCCAATCTTTTTGCCTCCTATTTCTTCTGACCTGTTGCTGTTGGCTTTTGAGCTCTGAGCACTTTACTACTGCTAACCAGTGCTAAAGAGCATATGCTCTCTGTGTAAATTGTATGTAATTGGTTTATCCATGATTGGCATATTTGATTTACTAGTAAGTCCCTAGTAAAGTGCAATAAAGGTGCCAGGGCCTGGAAATCAAATGCTACTAGTGGGCCTGCAGCACTGGTTGTGCCACCCACATAAGTAGCTCTGTAATCATGTCTCAAACCTGCCACTGCAGTGTCTGTGTGTGCAGTTTTGACTGTAAGTTCGACCCTAAACCTTCCCTTTTCTAACATTTAGGGCACCCCTAAGGTAGGGTGGGTGCAGGGTATGGGTAAGGTAGGACATATAGTAATGTGTTTTATATGTCCTGACAGTGAAATATTGCTAAATTAGTTTTTCACTGTTGCAAGGCCTGTCCCTCTCATAGGTTAACATGTGGGCTACCTTTAAATGTGATTAAAGTGTAGATTCCCTTTGGGAGCGGATGGACATGTGGAGTTTGGGGTCTCTAAGCTCACAATTTAAAAATACATCTTTTAGTCAAGTTGATTTTAAGATTGTGTGTTTGAAAATGGCACTTTTAGAAAGTGGCCATTTTCTTGCTGATACCATTTCTGTGACTGCCTGTTTGTGGATTCACTGCCTGGGTCAGTTTGACAGTTGGGCTGGTTGCACCTCACACTAGACAGTGACACAAAAGGAGCTGGGGTGTAGTCTGCATTTCCTGATGAGCCATTTGTGCTAGGAGGGAGGGGAGGAGTGGTCACTTACACCTGAAAGGGCCATGCCTGTCCTCACACAATGCAGTCTCTAAACCCCTGGTGAGTGTCTGGGTTCTGGCCTGGGCAAGGCAGGATTTCACATTCACAAGAGACTTTACTTTGAAGTAGGCCTACTTCAAAGGAGAAATTGGGTATAAGAAGGGCACCCAAAATCACAGACTTTAGATCACTTCTGAACATCAAGAGGAACCTCTGCCTGGAGAAGAGCTGAAGAGAAGTGCTGCCCTGCCTGTGACTGTGCATTGTGGAGCTATCCTGCAGTTGGTGCTTCTGCCAGAGTAAGCGGGCAAAGACTGGACTTTGTGTGCCTTCCATCATGTGAAGAAATCTCCAAGGGCTTTATTTAGAGCTTGCCTCCTGTTGTTTCAAGTCTCAGGCACAGCAAAGACTTCTCTCTGCCAGCAGCTGGAGCCTCTGGAGAGACTCTGGCTCTGACAAGTGGTGCCCTATCCAGTCCCTGGGCCCTTGAAAGGAAAGCTGGTGGAAATTCAAGGAAATCGACTTCGGACCGCCGCCGCTGCTGAAACCGGTGACGCCGCCTGCCACCGACTCCGTGATCTTCAACGTTTCGCACAGACGCCGGGATCCCCGACTTCGCGCATGGACTTGGTTTTTACTCTTCACCAAAGGTACTGTACTTGGGGGTCTACGCAACTCTGTGTCCGGCGCCATTGGTGTCGGCTTGTTGGGAACTACTCTGTCAAGACGCCGTGTTAACACCTCATCAAAGCATTTTGTGTTTCTAAGCGCTATTTTTGAATTTAATCTTTAAAAATTCATAACGACTTGTGTATGTCGGATTTTTGTCGTTTTGGTCTTGTTTTGTTTAGATAAATATTTCCTATTTTTCTAAAGTGCTGTTGTGTCATTTTGTAGTGTTTTCATTAAGTTACTGTGTGTGTTGGTACAAATACTTTATACCTAGCACTCTGAAGTTAAGCCTACTGCTCTGCCAAGCTACCAAGGGGGTAAGCAGGGGTTAGCTGAGGATGGTGCTCTTTTACCCTGACTAGAGTGAGGGTCCTTGCTTGAACAGGGGGGTAACCTGACTGTCAACCAAAGACCCCATTTCTAACAGAAAGTCTATAGGCGGGACGAAGCCCACACCTTAGATAACAGCATGTCTCGTTTCAAGACAGCGCATGTGCGCCATCTAGAGCTGAGACCTAAAAACTGGACTACCAGGAAAAGGAGTGCAGCGTTTCTCCAGACAACTAGAGTGCACCTATATGACTTAAGTAATGCAACTATTTCATATGAACCTGTATCAGAAGGCGTCTTCTTCTTTGCAAATAAGACACAGAAAACAGCGAAGCGGTAGATGGTGAACCTATATGGGAGGACGTTTAGGGCTCTAAACCAGTGCTTTATTTGTGCTTGTTGTTTCTGGTGCTGAGCACCAACACCTATTTTTGAGGGCCGGTGCTTATTCTTCTGCCTCAAGCATTTGGTGCGAGCAAAAGACACATATGGGAAAGACGGAGGACATGAAAAAGCGTCACAAAAGGAGAAAGTAGAAAACTGCAAGAGTGAGCTGAAGGGCCACGGAGTGGCTGTAAATGGATTAAAGAGGCCCGAGGTGAATTCAGGATTACGCCGCCTCAGTATTCCGTGTTCCTACATTTAATTGGAGCATCCACGTGTTTAAGAGGAGGGCTTTGGGCACCGGCACGTTTTTATTTACAAATTAAGCACTGGTCTAAACTAATAAACAAAGCAGAAAAAACTTTAATTTTACTAAATGTAAATTCGTTTTGAAGCTGATGTGATATGGCTTTCTTGGGGGGAATGTGTCCCTCGCCAGGTAAAGCCTGTGATGAGGAAAACTATGATTGAAAGTAATAAGGATCACACGAAACCTGTCACGTTTATCCGACAAACTCTAAATCAAGCCCAGGTCTCTACCTTTCATTACATCTCCTACAAGTTTATTTTCTGCCTATCTCTGGCTGAAATCCCGATATCTGAATGAAAACTTGGAGCCTCTCTTTTGCTTGCAAAGGTTTTCCTGTCTTATCTGAATTTCTCTAGGATGAAAGGACGGTCCTCAACTTTGAATGGCTGAAAAACTATCAAGATAATCACCCAGGTCTAATCCACACGACTCTCAAATTGATCACATCGGTCCCAAATTCAACCATAGAATTTTTGGGCTTTCAAAATAACATCAAATCATCTTCATTGTTTCAGCTGTTTAGCCCTACAACTGACACATAAAATATTCACATATTAATCACAAAAACCCACATTGTAAATACAGTTAAAAACACTTAAAACAACGGCCCGCTCCTAATCTTTTACTTCGAGGGATCTCAGAAAACATCTACTCAGCAACAATCACCCACCTTTCCGCAATCAAAGTGCAAGTGCTTCGCAATAATGTTAATAAAACAAAATAACTTGATTACACGAGAGGGCGGTCCTAATAAATGTATCGCATACAAATGTAAAACCTAGTTCCATTGACATTTCATTGCTATGTATTAATTTGAATGCAATAAAACAAGCGTTATAACCTTAATGCGACGTTTACCACTGAATGGCTTAATGCAGGAATTAACAAGTTAGAAATACTTCTGCGCTGGTCTATTATACGACTAGGTATCACCGCGATGCCAGGCAATATGTACAGACTGCGCTCATGCTCTGTGGATGCCGACATGAAATCTACTATATAACTTCATCTAATCATTGTCCTCAAGCTCAACTATTAATGATGGCTAAATGCTCTTTCATGCAATGCCAAATGGACCACAAAAACGAGGATACAGAATTAGAAAATGAGTTCCTTATCTGTCTTGAAACACAATGGTAATACGGACCTATTTGATCTAATTGCATACAATCTGAAGAAGGTCATGAGCCGTTTTATTTGTGCATATCCATATTTTGTGCAGAAAAGCAATCCGTGCAATATATTATCCTCCTCTGCCCCACCCCCCACCCCCAGAACAGACAGTCGCAACCTTTATTCCTTTGTCAAGCCTAGCACACTTAAAAAGGAATTCTCTAGTGGGCAGGATTCCTAGTCTAAACTTGATTTAGAACATACATTTCTGTTCAAGTCGAAGTAAGTCCAAATAGGACTTGCTACCAGGGCAGTCTACCCCTTGAAGTAATTTCCCAGTGAGCTGCCCGGTTTTATTTGGGAGAGCTTAATCTCCCACCTTAGCGCTCCTTTACAAGCTCTACCTTATGCCATCCTACCATACTTGGGTCAATCCATAGGTAGCTTAATTGCATCCCCTCTAATGTATATTCACACGGGACAACCAACCCCTCCGATGGCTGTGGCCACCAGAACTAATAACATCTTCCATGGGTTTTAAGTAGATTGTTGCTTTTGGGCTCCTCCCTAACCTAAGCCAGTACAACACTGGTCATCAATCCCACAAAAAAACAAAACAGTAAATCCTCTCACAGTGAGAAACAATGATCACGATTTATACTGTCCCACTTGCACTATGTATATTAGGAGTGCCCTGACAGGTTGGTGAGGAATTGTCATAGACCTGAGAAAAAGTCGAAACATTTCAAACAATGGATAGGAGAGAGGGACTAGAAAAATGAACAACAATTTCTAAGGCATGGCTAAGGGTACATACAACTAGTGTCTCAGAATAAACGAGCTGAAACAATTAATTTCGCCAAATACAATATATATGAGGCTACTTGAACTTACAGATCTCTCAAGTAGCTAATCAACAGGCTGTCTCATGCTATAAAAAGTATCTCAGCGCCAGCTCTAATTACACTGCAGTAAACCTCCTGAATGGTACTGAAACATGATAACCAGACGTTTGTCAATGATCAGATGTCCGTCTGTAGATATGCATCCTTCCCATCCTATTTCTCACATAGTTCTACTAAACATAATGGGAGACGTTCTTCAGCGGCATTCTCAGTTGCCTCTTCCACCGTGCTCTAGACACAACCTTGGGAAACCCTTAGCATTGTCTTGGACTTGGCCCTGACTCCTTCTCCTTCTACTAGGAAAGAACTTGAAACTCAAAGAAGCAGAGCTGAGGTGTTATATGTGGACCCACCTATCCACGTTTCTTGCGTCCACAGAGGCTGTGCATGATTGAAAGCTAAGCATCTGTTTGGGGTCAGTGCATGAGCTGATGTACTCATTTCTGGCATTAAGCTACTGTGGTAGTTTATATGTTTTTGCTGGTGTACTTGTGACAGTGACAAAGTGTTTGTTAAGAGGTATCCAGGAGTGAAGAAGAAAAAAAACAGAGAGGCCAGTGTCCTACCCGAATATTGCTTGCCCATTTAAGTACTGGTGCTGGAACAATTTTCATAGTGGGGGTGGTGCCATCAGTGTAACTTCACTCAAGTCATAGAGATTTTGAAAAATCTAAGTGTTTCACAAAGAACAAGTCAAGCAAATGAGCTACGCCTATTCAGCAGAAGAGAGCTAAGGGTGAGGTATGTAGCTAGTGGGGTGTGTGTATATATGTATGTATGTATATATATATATATATATATATATATATATATATATATATATATATATATATATATACACAGGGAGTGCAGAATTATTAGGCAAGTTGTATTTTTGAGGATTAATTTTATTATTGAACCATGTTCTCAATGAACCCAAAAAACTCATTAATATCAAAGCTGAATATTCTTGGAAGTAGATTTCAGTTTGTTTTTAGTTTTAGCTATGTTAGGGGGATATCTGTGTGTGCAGGTGACTATTACTGTGCATAATTATTAGGCAACTTAACAAAAAAAAATATATACCCATTTCAATTATTTATTATTACCAGTGAAACCAATATAACATCTCAACATTCACAAATATACATTTCTGACATTCAAAAACAAAACAAAAACAAATCAGTGACCAATATAGCCACCTTTCTTTGCAAGGACACTCAAAAGCCTGCCATCCATGGATTCTGTCAGTGTTTTGATCTGTTCACCATCAACATTGCGTGCAGCAGCAACCACAGCCTCCCAGACACTGTTCAGAGAGGTGTACTGTTTTCCCTCCTTGTAAATCTCACATTTGATGATGGACCACAGGTTCTCAATGGGGTTCAGATCAGGTGAACAAGGAGGCCATGTCATTAGATTTCCTTCTTTTATACCCTTTCTTGCCAGCCACGCTGTGGAGTACTTGGACGCGTGTGATGGAGCATTGTCCTGCATGAAAATCATGTTTTTCTTGAAGGATGCAGACTTCTTCCTGTACCACTGCTTGAAGAAGGTGTCTTCCAGGAACTGGCAGTAGGACTGGGAGTTGAGCTTGACTCCATCCTCAACCCGAAAAGGCCCCACAAGCTCATCTTTGATGATACCAGCCCAAACCAGTACTCCACCTCCACCTTGCTGGCGTCTGAGTCGGACTGGAGCTCTCTGCCCTTTACCAATCCAGCCACGGGCCCATCCATCTGGCCCATCAAGACTCACTCTCATTTCATTAGTCCATAAAACCTTAGAAAAATCAGTCTTGAGATATTTCTTGGCCCAGTCTTGACGTTTCAGCTTGTGTGTCTTGTTCAGTGGTGGTCGTCTTTCAGCCTTTCTTACCTTGGCCATGTCTCTGAGTATTGCACACCTTGTGCTTTTGGGCACTCCAGTGATGTTGCAGCTCTGAAATATGGCCAAACTGGTGGCAAGTGGGATCGTGGCAGCTGCACGCTTGACTTTTCTCAGTTCATGGGCAGTTATTTTGCGCCTTGGTTTTTCCACACACTTCTTGCGACCCTGTTGACTATTTTGAATGAAACGCTTGATTGTTCGATGATAACGCTTCAGAAGCTGTGCAATTTTAAGAGTGCTGCATCCCTCTGCAAGATATCTCACTATTTTTGACTTTTCTGAGCCTGTCAAGTCCTTCTTTTGACCCATTTTGCCAAAGGAAAGGAAGTTGCCTAATAATTATGCACACCTGATATAGGGTGTTGATGTCATTAGACCACACCCCTTCTCATTACAGAGATGCACATCACCTAATATGCTTAATTGGTAGTAGGCTTTCGAGCCTATACAGCTTGGAGTAAGACAACATGCATAAAGAGGATGATGTGGTCAAAATACTCATTTGCCTAATAATTCTGCACTCCCTGTATATATAGAAAAAAAAGTATGGCGTGGTAGAACACTTTCATTTACAGACAGCACATTTCGCATTGAAATGACCTGCAGTTTTACTGGTAAAACTAAACAGCACACAAACGAGGGTGTGTGGAAATCGGGTTTCAGCAAATCGTTATCATTGCTCATAACCAAGTAAACCGGGTTGATTTGTTAAAAATATTTGCTTCATTACAAAAAATTTGGTTTTTTTTAGCTTTCTTAACTGCTGGTATATTCTAAAATATGTGTACAGCTCATTAAGAGGTATTTACGTTTTTGTGTGGGTTAAAAAAAAAACTGGAATTCTACAGTCTTTCCTTTCACATTACCTGTACCCTATCAAGGGTCATATCTCGGAACCACGGATGCCTAAACAACCTGTGGCTCAACAACCTCATTCTAACCACTAATGCCTTTACCACGACTGCGTTTACAACTATTTTACCGTTGTAAATGCAATCCTGGTAAAGGCATTAGCAATCAGCATGCATGACCCAGCATGCTTCCACCCCAGCCCCCCACCCCACCCCTTAAACCTAAACCCTGACCCCACTTCCCCCTCCCTAAACCCTAATCACCCCCAGCCCCCCACCCCATGCCAAAAACTAAAAATACCCTGAGTCCCCACCCCACCCCTAAAGCCTAAACCTGCCCCTTCAAACCCTAATCACCCCCCAAGTCCCCCCCCCAAAAAACAGCCCCAGCCCAACTTATCTCCTCCTTCACCGCGTCCACTCCGACTCCTTTCTGTACCTTAACCACGCATGTACGTTGTTCAGACATGCGTGGTTAAGGTACCAAAACCAGGAAGTCGTGGAAAACGAAAGCGTTGTTTCGCTTTCGTTTTTCACAACCTTGTGGTTCTGGACTCGTTCTTCCGGGTGTTTCCCCTATCAAGACTATGAAATAGCTCATGTTACAAAACCCTCTACCTTTGGAGACAGAGAAAGAAAAGTAAACACACATCTACTTGTTAAAAGAATAAGCAGCAATTCTCCAGAAGACATAGCCTGAGATTTGACATCTGTCTTTGAACTCACAGCAAATGTGACTAGCTATAAACAAAATTGAAAGGCACCTTCATCGCTCATTCACCTTCTGAAGTCCAGCATGGTTAGTTTGGGATCCATGAACCTCAAATTACAGCGCCTATAGATTTAAAATGTTTTTGGCAGTAAAGAATTCAAGTTATTTAATAAAGGGGGCATGGGGACTCTTGACAGCACAGTTGTATATACGATGTTGGACTATTCCTCTCACCCAGTGTCACTGTCATCTTTTGAAGGTGATGGATGGCAAAGGGCATTTCTGTGCTGGAAATTAGTAGGTATTTCTGAGTTGGCATTACCTTAGCATTTTTGCGTAGCCTGGTGTGAGGTATGCCGCGTGGAGGTCATTTCAAATATACTTTGATGAATTTACTAGTCAGCAGTAGTTAAACATGCAGCAGACAATAAAAATATCGGTTTAAAAAAAGATCTAGTTTGAGGCAAAATGCTATTTTTTTACTACTGCCATCAATGACAATACATTTTCTTGTAGCGGCAACTTTTAGATTAGTGTTTAGCCTAAGAAAGATATATTAACGGTCTTGAGTGCCCTTCACAAAATAACTAAAAACTGTATTCTTTACCTACACCAATTCTCTCTCCCGGCCTTTTCTTTCCCTCATCTCCTCCTTACTCCACAATTTGTCTACGAAATGTGTATGCAGGGTCAGGCAGAAATATTCAAGCAACATTTGTGGACTAAGGAGCTGGGGGGTTTCTTACTACGTGAATTTGTTGTGCACCTGACCTTCATCGTTGCAAAATCCAATATATGAGATTTTACAATAAGAATTTTGTGAGTCTATTCCTTAATCAGATTATCGTTTATTACCCATTAGATGAGTATTAAAGCAAAGCTGGGCATAAACGCGACCAGAATATGTTCAGTCCATTTGAACTATATAAAACTACCTTTGCTCGAATCGTCTGTTTTTGTTTTTCATTCGTGTGCTTACCTCCTCAATGGCTCCTGCTGAAATCCTGTGACCTGCAACATTGATCACGTCATCAACTCGAGAAAGGACATACAAGTAGCCGTTTTCATCGACGTAACCAGCATCCATGGTGTCGTAATATCCCTAAAAAGTAGAAGTAACACTATCAGCCTGCATCTATTAAACCCATTCATAACGGTTCTTGTTGCGGGTGTTCTGTTTCGTTGCTTATTTTTCAATGCTGTGCCTGGTGAAACTGTGTGTATGCAACTGACAATTATTGTCTGATCCAAAACAAGAGTACTTCATCTTTACTTTTCACAGCGCAGAGCATAGGACTTCCCCTCTCACCTTGTTGACCTTTAACGTTATTCCCAGCCACTTCTGGTTGTGCAAATTCAAAATCCAAATAAGCAAGTCTTCAATCAAGAGATATGCAATACTTGTAGCTCGCACCGGGCCTTGACTAGCACATTTTTCTGGTCCCTGCACGGCAGGGAGAATACCTTCATTTCTCTTGCTAACTACTCTGGAGTCACCTTGAGAGTTCAGGCTTTCTGTGCTGAAAGTAGGCATGGAAGCTAAGTATGCATTTATTAGTCTTTAAATGGCGAGAATCTAGCTAGAAAGTAATGTAATGCTGAACATTACAGGGGGGAATAACAAATAGTTCACAATATAGTATACATCAAGTGTAAATTACACAAACATAATTCACGTATTTCATTCCACATTTTTTAGGCACAGGGAAATTAAAAGGTTTGCCTAGAATCACACAGTGTTAAGTGAAGAGTCAAGTGCCAAGGCCAGGGCTTGAACCTGCGTCCCCAGTCAACATCTGTAGCTCCTAGTCCACACCTCCTCCCCGTTACATTAAATAACCAGCAACTATAGCAGATGGCAACATCTCTAGCTAAAACAAAACACAAACAGTAGGCGTAGAACGTAGACTGTTATAAATGTCAAGTGGACAGGCTTCGTATGAAGAGACGTGGTGTACTTGGACAAGTTGAAACTTAGGCTGTCCATCTCGTGACATGCGGCCCGTATAAACCGGTTGTTTTGTATTTTAAAAAAAATAGGAGAGCTGGACTGGCAACTAGACAGCAATTATAATAACCTTAAGTTGCTGTTACCTCATTTCTGAAGTTCCTTAGCCTTTCAAGACCGTGCAACTATTCCCCAATTATTAATACGAAATTAACTTCAGAGAAATGAAGGGCTCAACTATGATTCATTCTCTTTACTGTAAAATATTGTAAGGTCACAAAAGTTGCCACCAAGAACCACTTAAGATTTTTTAAAGAGAAAATTACGTTTGTATTATTATAAATTACAAATAATTCAAGTGCCTTCCCTGTTTGTTGTGCTAACGCAGTAGCCAGGGGACCTAGCTGAGCATGAGAGATTTTCATGAACACATAAAATAAAAAATAAAGAAACTTATAAAGGAACCATAGCAACTGGAGCAAGGTCAAGTGAGGGACATACGAAAAGAGACGAGTTGATCGACGTTATTTTGTCCTGGACAGTCGCCCATCCATGTCACAGCTACAGCCTCTCCTCAGGCCCGTAACTGTCGTCATCAGCAGTGCGAACCACACACGTGTCATCACGGTATACAGAGAGCTGGCTCACGCTATCAGGATAAACCATTATGATAAATGAGGGCCATTAAGATAAAAGCGGGGATACAACTTATCTACTTTGTTAGACACAATAAACATATATGATTAAGCAAGTCACACTAGAACATAATTTAATAATCCTAACCTAAGAGAATAATTGTTCTAGATAACTCATCCTAGAACACAGGCCTCGGCAATGGCAAGACTAGTACAACCCAAGGAGAACATAGAGTAGGTTATCCTAAATTAATTGAAAGAATTGTAGAATCTTCTCATTTGTGTGGCAAGTAACCAAGGGAAGCATGAAACATGAATATTAACATATATACACTTTCAACTAAAATGGAGCAACACATTCTCTTTTTTTTTAGCATTGTCATGAATGTTGGTGTTTTTCAAATTACCTTGCGGTTCAGTACAGATAGGGGCATGAATATGGGCATGTGCCTTCTTAATGGCATGCAACAATTTACCATCAATTTTAGCACCACATTCTCTAACTTCTTTCACTACACCAGTGGGATTGAATCTTGAGGTTCCCTTGGGTCTGCATCGAGGACATTTGACACAAACTAAATCTCCAACTTTGCTTATAATAAGCTTCTTTACAATGCAACCTTCTCTGCTATCCTTTTCATGTCATGTTATTTTGTGTTATGTTCTCTAAACCAAAGTGGGCATAGATTCGAATTTATAAGTCGATTTCTCAAAAGAAAAAACGGAAAACGGAAAGTAACCTGTCGTACTATGTTTTGTATTTCAGAAAGAACACCACACAGAAGAAACTGAGAGAAAAACATTTTTTTTTTTTTTTTTTACTATTAAATACATTGCACATAATCATTTATGGGTGTTCTCTGCTGAAAAAGTAGATAGGAGATGATACAGCAATGTTTTAGTATATTTGATACCAGTACTACTTTAAAAAGTGGTCATTTTATCAGATGAGAAGTTTGTTGAATATTTTTGATAAAAATTGAACCACGACATCAGCATTGAGAGCTGGGGCAATTTTCAACTTAGTATACTAAGACTACAGCATAGCGAAATTGTTTAGGCAGTATCCTAAATGGCCCTAAAAAATCGAATTACAGTTTGCAACATGGTGGACTAAGTAAATACCCCCAACAGATAATAGAGGTGGTGTTGTAAGACAAAAACATTCAATTTTGATCATAATGTATTTGTCTGTAGCAGGCCACGAGCAGATGTTTCTGATTCTATAATACAAAAAATTGGTGGCTTATGCTATGAAGTTCGCACATCCAATGTATGTGTGTGAGTCTCTGGGGAAATTCCTTGTCCTGTACAGAAAGAGTTGTACAGTGGGTGCCAAACTGGGTTTACACCCAACCACCAAGTGTGTAAAATGTGCTGACTGGAAGGCCAATCAGAACTGGGATATTTATCAATGAATACCAGGGCACACCGGTATAGTCCACAATGTCCATATAGGTGGACGAGCTTACCACGAAAACACGTATTGGACCTTGGTGTACACTGTATCATCTATATGGACATTGTGGACTATACCGGTGTGCCCTGGTATTCATTAATACGTTTCTGAATTTATGGTCACAGACATCCATAGATGGCCTTCGAGTGCATGATCAATAATCCTGCTTTTAAGTAAAATGTGTTATTAATTTATCTTTGTTAGAAATTGAGTCTTTGGTTGGCAGTCAGGTTACCCCCCGTCCAAGCAAGGACCCTCACTCCAGTCAGGGTAAGTCACACACAATCCAAATGATCCTGTGCCCACCCTCCGGTAGCTTAGCACTCAGCAGTCAGGCTTAACTTAGAAGGCAATGTAAAGTATTTGTGCAATAAATCATGCAATAACCCAATATAGCACCACAAAAATACACCACACAGTGTTTAAAAAAATCTAGAATATTTATCTGATAAGATGCAGGTCAAAACGGTTGAAATGCAATAAGTATATGTTGAGATATCACTGTAAAAGTGATATAAAGTGTCTTTTAAAAGCAATAAAGGTCTCTTTCAAGCACAAAGTACTTGGTTCCTGTGCAAAATCTCTGCAAAAAACCACAGAGGAGGAGATGCGTGGAAACAAAGGGGGTGTGTGTCGATTTCTCAGGCCACACACAGCAAAGTGTTGTTTAGTTTTCACGCAGGGACAGCTATGTGTCCATTTCAGGCACTCCGTCATGGATCCTCTCCGGGTTACGGGGTTTTCAGACGCCCGGGGACAATGCGTGGATTTCCTGCGCAGGGGCTGCGTCGATTAAGTGGGTGTTGCATGGAAATTTCTACTGCAGGGCAGGCGCTGCGTCAATTCCTCTCTGGAAGTCGAGCTGCATCGTTCTGGCAAGGCTGTGCATCGATCCAGTGGGCCGTATGTCGAATTTCCGGTCGCTACGCTGGTGTTGCGTCAATCTTCTTGGAGCAAAATCAGGCTGCGTTGTTCCGGTTTGGCGTGCAGTGAGGTTTTCACCGCGGTGCAGGTTGTGCGTCATTTCTGGTAGGCTGGCCAAAAATTTCTGCCGCACAAGGAGTCGTCCTTGTAGAGATGAAGTCTTTTTGGTCCTGAGACTTCAGGGAACAGGAGGTAAGCTCCATTCAAGCCCTTGGAGATCACTTCTCACTACAGCCAGAGAGCAGCAAGGCAGCAGTCCTTCACAGAAAGCAGACAGGTGAGTCCTTTGGGCAGCAAGGCAGTTCTTCTTGGCAGGATGCAAGTTCTAGTTCAGGTTCTCTTCTCCAGGAAGTGTCTGCGAGGTAGACTGTCTACCCCAAGAAGTGTCTTATGTCTGTGGTTTTGGGTGCTCTTCTTATACCCATTTTGGCCTTTGAAGTAAGCTCACTTAGTGGCAGGTCTGAGACATGATTACAGGGCTACTTAAGTGGGTGGCACAATCAGTGCTTCAGGCCCACTAGTAGCATTTGATTTACAGGCCATGGGCACCTCTAGTGCACTTTACTAGGGACTTATAGTAAATCAAATATGCTGGTCATGGATAAACCAATTAACAGTACAATTTAGACAGAGAGAATATGCACTTTAGCACTGGTTAGCAGTAGTAAAGTGCTCAGAGTTCAAAAGCCAACAAAAACAGGTCAGGAAAAATAGGAAGAAGGAGGCAAAAGGTTTGGGGATGACCCTGCAAAAAGGGCCAGGTCCAATAATCCTCTTTAAGCAGAATACCATCAATGGTGGACAACTCTTGGGCACCAGTCCAGTAATGTCTAAGTGTTATGTGTATTTTTTTTGTCTTTGAGCAAACCCAACTCAATAGAGTTGTAAGCATCTTTTTCTTTGTTTTTCAGCCAGTTGTCATTCATCCCTAGTAATGCTGAATGAGAAAAAACATAGAACTACAGATTCAACAAAACACTCAACATCATTCTTGGCCTCATTAGAATCTTCCATTATAGATAAAGAAAGTGACAAAAGAACGAGTTACTTACCTTCGGTAACGACTTTTCTGGTGGATACATTAGCTACCTGTGGATTCCTCACCTCATGAATACTCCCATGGCGCCAGCATTCTACGGAAATCTTCTTACTAGTCTCTGCACGTCGACGAGGACGTCACTGTCTCGCACGCGACGCCGTCTGACGTCATACAGGCAATAAGAGGTCCTCGACGACGTGCGGACGTCAGTACCAATCATTTTTTACGTGCATGAGAACAACCAGGCAATGCAATGAAAGAACAAAGCAACATCCATTATAATGTAAAAATACACCACATTGTATGAATAACTGTAAATCTTTTTATGTACATATATATATATATATATATATATATATATAAAACTCTCTCTTTTAAAATATATACACACACCAAGTATATACATAAAGATATATAGACATATACCTACATATATATAAATATATTATATATATACATCTATTGCACCCTCAAAGACCAAGAGGAGCACACTCAAGGATTACTTGGCAAGACCATAAAGGCAACGGGGAGGCGGGTGGGACCGTGAGGAATCCACAGGTAGCTAATGTATCCACCAGAAAAGTCGTTACCGAAGGTAAGTAACTCGTTCTTCTGATGGATACAACTACCTGTGGATTCCTCACCTCATGAATAGAGTCCCAAAGCAGTACCACGCCCGGCGGTGGGTGCCTAAATGGTCAAACCAAGAAATCCTGCAGCACTGACCGTGCAAAATGGCCGTCCCTTCTAACCTCAGAATCTAAACAGTAATGTTTTGCAAAAGTGTGAAGGGACGACCAAGTTGCGGCCTTGCAGATGTCGACCACAGGAACACCTCTGGCTAAGGCCGAAGTGGCCGACTTAGCTCTGGTGGAATGAGCTCTAATGCCCTCAGGAGGATCCTTCTTTGCCAAAGAGTAACATATTTTAATGCAAAGAACAACCCACCTGGATAGTGTTCTCTTGTGGACTGCCTTTCCTCTCCTCTTGCCCACGTATCCAATAAACAGCTGATCCTCCAGCCTGAAATCCTTTGTTCTATCGATAAAGAAGCTCAACGCTCTCTTTGGGTCCAGACGGTGCAGTCTTTCTTCCTCTTTGGAAGGATGAGGCGGAGGATAGAACGTGGACAAAGTAATTGCCTGAGCCAAATGGAAGGGTGAAACAACCTTCGGGAGGAAAGCAGCCTTGGTCCTCAACACCACCTTATCCCCATAAAAAGTTGTATAAGGGGGTTTTACTGATAAGGCCTGCAACTCACTCACTCTCCTTGCTGATGTTATAGCTATCAGGAAGACTGTTTTTAAAACCAAATACCTCAAGGGGCAAGAATGCATAGGTTCAAAAGGGGACCCCATAAGGAAAGTCAGGACTAAGGACAAATCCCATTGCGGCATAACGAATGGCTTTGGAGGATATTGATTTAGAAGACCTTTCAAGAATCTGATAACAATAGGGGATTTAAATAAAGATGGTTGGTCTGGAAGACATATGAAGGCTGACAAGGCCGATAAATAACCTTTAATGGTAGCCACTGCACAGCCTTTCTGCGCCAGAGATAGAGCAAAAGACAAAACGTCCGATAGATGAGCATGTAAAGGATCAATCTGCCTCTCTCCACACCACGCAACAAATTTAGACCACCTATTAGCGTAGATAGATTTAGTGGAGTGTCGCCTGGCCGCTAATATAACATCCACTACCTCAGGCGGGAGAGAGAAGGAACTCAGGTTGCCCCGTTCAATCTCCAGGCATGTAGGTGCAGACTCTGGAGGTTGGGGTGTAGAACCTGCCCCTGCGACTGTGAGAGGAGGTCTGCCCTGAAAGGGAGACGGAGCGGCGGGCACGTTGAGAGTTGGAGAAGGTCGGAGTACCACACCCTCCTTGGCCAATCCGGAGCTATTAAGATTACTAGAGCCCGGTCTTGGCGAATCTTCCTCAATACTCGAGGAATCAAGGGTATGGGAGGAAACGCGTAAAGCAACTGGCCGCACCAGGTCATTTGAAACGCGTCCCCCAACGCTTCCTGCATCGGATACTGAAGGCTGCAGAACAACGGACAATGCGCGTTCTCTCGAGTGGCGAACAGATCTACCCGAGGAAACCCCCACTTGTGGAAGATTAAACTGACTTGATCTGGATGGAGACGCCACTCGTGGTCTGCCGAGAAGTGGCGACTGAGACTGTCCGCACGCACGTTCAAGACTCCGGCCAGATGGTTTGCTATCAAGCAAATCCGATGGTCCTTTGCCCAGGACCATAGTCGAAGAGCTTCTCTGCAGAGAAGGTACGACCCCACTCCTCCCTGCTTGTTTATGTACCACATCGTGGTAGTATTGTCCGTTAGGACCTGTACCGACTGACCACGAAGGGAAGGGAGGAAGGCCTTGAGAGCCAGACGTACAGCCCGTAACTCTAACAGATTGATGTGAAAAATCTGTTCCTCTGGAGACCAAAGACCTTTGATCTCCAGATCCCCCAGATGAGCTCCCCACCCTAGAGTGGAAGCATCCGTTATGACTGTGGCCACTGGTGGCGACTGCTGGAACGGCTTTCCTTGTGAAAGATTGTTGCCTGCAATCCACCACTTCAAATCCACAGCAGCATCTCTGGAGATCTTGACAGTACCCTCTAGATCCCCTCTGTGTTGAGACCACTGCCTTCGGAGGCACCACTGAAGAGCCCTCATGTGCCAGCGAGCATGCATGACCAACAGAATGCAGGAGGCAAAAAGACCGAGCAGACGAAGGACCTTGAGGACTGGAACTACCGCTCCATTTCGAAACATTGGAACCAAATCCTGAATATCTTGAATCCGCTGAGGCGGAGGAAAGGCCCGACCCAATGTTGTATCCAGTACTGCCCCTATGAACAGGAGGCGCTGAGAGGGCTCCAGGTGAGATTTGGGCTCGTTCACCGAAAAGCCCAGGTCGAACAACAACTGGGTTGTTGACTGCAGATGACGCAACACAAGCTCCGGGGACTTGGCTTTGATCAACCAATCGTCCAAGTAAGGGAATACTGCTATCCCCTTCCTTCTGAGCTCTGCCGCAACCACCGACATCACCTTCGTGAAGACTCGAGGTGCTGAAGTAAGACCAAACGGAAGGACCGCAAACTGGTAGTGTTGCGATCCCACCACAAACCGGAGATACTTCCTGTGTGACTTGAGTATCGGGATATGAAAGTAAGCATCCTGCAAGTCGACAGACACCATCCAGTCTTCCATGTTCAACGCCAAAAGCACCTGTGCTAGGGTCAGCATCTTGAACTTTTCCTGCTTGAGGAACCAATTCAAGATCCTCAGGTCCAGAATTGGTCTCAAACGACCATCCTTCTTGGGAATCAGGAAATACCTTGAGTAAACTCCTTGACCCCTTTCCTGCTCCGGGACCAACTCCACCGCGCCCTTTAAAAGGAGGACTTCTACCTCCTGTTCTAGCAACAGGAGGTGTTCTTGTGAACAATACGAAGGGCGGGGCGGGATGAGGGGCGGAAACTCCCGAAAGGGAAGGGTGTAGCCTTTTCCCACAACACTGAGAACCCAAGTGTCCGACGTAACAGTCTCCCATTTGGTGAGAAAATGCTGTAATCTTCCCCCTACAGGAGAGGAGTGAGTGGGAAATGGTGGAAGCCTAAGGCTGCTTCCCCTGCTGCACCCCGCCAGAGGATGAGGAAGAGGCAGAGTGCTGCTGAGAGGCTCCCCTGGTGCGGACCCTACCCCTCCCCCTAAAAGATCTATAGGGGTGGGAAGAGGCAGGTTGCTGATATCTTCCCCGAAAGGAAGAGGAGGAAGAGCCACGCCCAAATCCACGAAACCTCCTGAAGAATCTGGAAGAGGCCGTGGAAGAAGGAGCTTGGAGTCCCAACGACTTAGCCGTGGCCCTGCTCTCCTTAAAACGTTCCAAGGCCGAATCAGCCTTAGCCCCAAACAGTTTGTCCCCATCAAACGGGAGATCCAACAATGTGGACTGTACATCTGCCGAAAAGCCCGAGTTACGGAGCCAGGCCTGTCTCCTTTCCACCACAGTTGTGCCCATTGCTCTGGCTACCGAGTCGGTGGTATCCAGTCCCGTCTGGATAATTTGGGTCGCAGCAGCCTGGGCATCAGAGACAAGATCCAAAAGACCCTGGGGAAGCTCTGTAAACGAAGAGGAGATGTCATCCATCAGAGCATGAATATACCTCCCCAGGATACAGGTCGCATTAGTGGCCTTTAACGCCAGACTGCAGGACGAAAAAATCTTCTTGGACTGCGCCTCTAGCTTTTTTGAGTCTCTGTCCCCAGGCACCGTCGGGAAAGAACCAGGCGCTGACTTGGACGAACAGGAGGCCTGCACTACCAAGCTCTCCGGCGTAGGGTGCCTAGATAGGAAACCAGGATCAGTTGGAGCCGTCCGATACCTCCTGGCCACGGCTCTGTGAACTGCTGGGGAAGATGCCGGCCTCTTCCACACCTCTAAAACCGGATCCAGCAGAGCGTCATTAAAAGGTAACAGAGGCTCCGCCGCGGCTGAGGCCGGATGCAACACCTCCGTCAAAAGGTTTTGTTTTGCCTCCACCACCGGCAAAGGCAGGTCCAAAAAACTAGCTGCCTTCCGTACCACTGTATGAAAGGAAGCAGCTTCCTCAGTATATTCCCCCGGGGACGAAAGGTCCCACTCAGGGGAAGTGTCCAGCCCACTGGCCGACTCCAGTCCACGCAGCCCATCACCCGAGTCCTCTAGCTCTCCTTCCTCTAGGGCTCGTTGGTACTCCTGCTCTTCTAGTACCCGGAGAGCACGTCTCCTCGAATGAAGTCGTTGTTCAATACGCGGAGTCGACAATGCCTCCGCCGAAGTCGAAGATCGGCGCCGATCTTCAGAAGCCACCGACGCCGCGTCCGGCGCCACATGTAACTTCGGCGCCGACGAAAGAGCAGCTGAAGCAGATGGACCCACCGGAGTCACAGGCCGAAATCCCGACGTCGACGGGATGAAAATCCCCGGGGCCAATCCTTCAGAAGCCACCGGAGCGGCCACCGGCGCCGACACTGGCGCCGAGCCCACGTTCCCAAACGGGAGAAAGGGCATAAAGGGTGCCGGCCGAAGAGGCGCAGGATCACCCAAAGAAAAGGCCAAAGGCCCAGCCGGAGCACCCCCTGGAGCCATCTGTTGGAAGATGGCATACATCGCATTCAAGAATGCGGAACTATCGGCTCCAGGGGTGGGAAAAGCCGGATACTGGGGTGCCTGTCTCGGAGGCGACCCCGACTCCGGCCTCGGCGTCTGCGCCGGAGAAAACACTTGAGGCTCCAATACCTCAATCACCGACGCCTGTCCAGGCGAAGTTGGTGACGCCGGAGAGGCCAACGGCGTCGAAGGATGCGGCGTCACCGTGGGGCTGACCTCCCATGTCTTTCGGCGCCGATCCGGAGACCTGGAACGAGCCTCCCTTGAATGACGCCGAGATTCTCTACGGCGCCGGGAGTCTCGATGACGCCGATGTTTTGGAGAAGACTTCTTGTGATGCTTCTCCTTTGACTTGGCCATAAACAGCTTCGCCTCACGTTCTTTAAGGGCCTTCGGATTCATGTGCTGACATGAATCACAAGTCGAGACGTCGTGGTCGGAGCTCAAACACCAAAGGCAATCGGAATGAGGATCCGTCACCGACATCTTGCCTCCACACTCACGACAAGGCTTAAATCCAGACTTTCTCTGCGACATTATTTCCACGGAGAAAGAGTACGCAGCAAGATATACACTGTAACCGCAAGAGTAACAGTTGCTCCCTCGAAGATAACCGTTTCGAATGCACGGAAAAAAGGGAACTGACGTCCGCACGTCGTCGAGGACCTCTTATTGCCTGTATGACGTCAGACGGCGTCGCGTGCGAGACAGTGACGTCCTCGTCGACGTGCAGAGACTAGTAAGAAGATTTCCGTAGAATGCTGGCGCCATGGGAGTATTCATGAGGTGAGGAATCCACAGGTAGTTGTATCCATCAGAAAGTCTCTATATTAAAAATATATATATCGTCTTGCAGTTCTGGCTGTGGATATGTTTGTAGCCACGCAATTAATAATATTAATAGTTGATGATCAGTACTTATAATTAATTTTTTCCACAAATGAAAGATCCAAAATTACCAACTGCCCAAGTGCACGCTAATAATTATTTTTTAATAACTGAGTATGGTTTTTCATATTTCCTCAATGCCATTAATGCAAATACTATTGAAATTTCTTTTTGTCCATCCATATGGCTAAGAGTAGCTTCTAACCCTTTCTTGCACGCATCAACAAACACATGTTAAAATCATCACATAACCTTTGCAGAGCAGGAGCAAAGGAAATGGTACTTCTGACCCTTTAAAAACTCTCTTGTTGAGAAGCCAACCAAATGAATTTAGTAACTTTCTTTACAATGTCTCTTTCTTAAAGGCTAGAGGACTAATGGCTAATCCTTGCATAAACTTGGTATAAATTCACACAATCCTAGAAATGATTTAATCCTTTTAACTGAATTACTAACCAATTTTAATTTGATTTAATGAGCTATTCCTTAGACTTTTTCCAGCTTATTTGGAAATAACTTCAGGAAATCTTTCTAAGATTCAAGAATATGTGTGTTCGACTGGTCCTCAAAGTGCATAAATGACTATCATTTCCATTTTTCCATTATTTACGAGTATAGCTAATACTTTTTTATAGTACCAGGCTTGAGTGTAAATTTAAATTTTCTTTTCTGCAGCTACTCGAATGTCTGTTCTTTTTTCTGCTATATATACACATTTTTCCTTCAATTACTTTGTAAATCAAAATTATGTGCGAGGGAAAATACCCCAAAATTTGTAATTTCTGTCCCCATATGCACTAGGATGTACATTGTTGGGATAAAGATTAATGCTATGTTGCCATTTGTCAAAAATGAAATACAACTGAAAAGATAGGTACTTTGGAATCTGAATCCAAGAGTAATTTCAGATTTGCAACATCAATTTGCATATCCATATAAGGGTATTATATTAATTTCATCATGATCAACATTAGACGTGTTATCATTGCCATTTGTAGTAACACTCTCAGCCTGAGAGACATGAATGTCTGTAACAGCTGAGTGAATTAACGTGCAACTAAATGTCCATGTTCTTCCTCACTCATAGCTACTTTATATTTTAGATTTGCATACCAAAATGTACTTTTTTGCCACATGTTTTGTATTATACTTTAATTGCTGGACATTTATTAGACATTGCTAGGTGTGATATACTACCAAACCTTTAGCCCATAGAATCCTTGGCAACAAAACATTTTGTAGGCTGTTCCGAGCTGGAAGGTTTAATAACATTAACATTACTAATATTAGCATTGCTTGAACATAGTTCCTTGGTTGCAGATTTAGTGAACTGCAGTGATATTAGTGGTATTGCCAATTGAATGGCTTCAGGTAGAGTATGATTTTTTGATACTCATAATTTCTCCTCAACTCTTTTTAATAAGTTAATCTCAGTGGAAGATTTTCAATGAAGGTCTGACCTTCAAATCTTCAAGGATGAACCAATAAAATATTTTTCATTTCAGGATCTAATTTTAAACCATCAATGGTTCGAAATGAGTAATACTCCATTTTAGTGGTGGCTCTCCTGGTTCCAACAAAATAGGAGGTGGATAGACATTTCTTTACGTGATATATTTAATGAAGGTAACCTATGAGTATGTTGTCTTTGTCTGTTCCTGTGATGTATGGTGGAAGTCTACCAGATAGCGCAGCTGTCAGGTTGCAAAGTCATTCTGGGGACATGATGAAAATGAGAGTAACCAATTTCTTCCACCAAAAATGAGACTTAATTTTTCTTTAATTCCCTTATTCTTTTGATGAATAAAATGAAAGGGAAATCCGTATTTTCTCGGACCTATTTCCTTCTAAGCCAATTTAGTATGTTTTTTGCACACACAATGTATGTTTCATTACTCTCTGTCTTGGATTATGAGTGTTCTGTAATTATTTTAATAGGAAGACACAGGATTACTGTACCAGTGCTCTGTAAAGATGTGTTCTTTGCCTGTCAGTTAAAAATGTTCTTTGAATTTATATACATTTTCCTGAGTATCACATTTGTCCTGATTCTTTTAGTAATTCCATATGAGAAATTCTCACAACATATTTTCTGAACATTTCAGAATGAGGATCTAAGTAATTTGACTTGAGCACCCAGAACCGATTCCAACTGGATACCTTAGATCACAACTCACAATAGCTGCAATAGTGCCAGCTTCAATTGTTTTTCTCCAACTTTATCAAATGACGGATGGTTTCCTGGAGACAACACGGGAAATATACTCCACAAATTAAAAAGATGTTCAACAGAATAAAGTCCCTATATTTATGTTGGAAATATTAACTGCAGAAACTGCTCAAAAATATGATGTGTCTCAGTACAAAACACAATTCCAGAACCTGAAAATATAATACCAAGATATTGACGAACTCCAGACATCTAATGCTTGGTTCCCCCATGGAACAAATATTTATAATTTATTATATTTTTTTCCACAAATATATATCTGCCTCTTGGCAATACTACTACTAATCTCAGGCCACTAATCTTTACAATAACGTTCAATGGCCATCGATTGTCTTTGTAGCCCAACAGTTCTACCCACTAGTATTGCTGGGTCAGCTCTCAATGCTGAGAAACAATTTTAGATTGACATTCTTTAGACTCACCCAAGTAAGTGGTATGATCCGTCTGGCCCTTCACTTCAGTTCTCCACTAATTCTTTGTCCAAATCTACCTTTGGGTGAGCAGAAAACAGCCACTGCATTTTGAATAGGGCAGTGTGTGGGGAATGTTATGGACATGGAAATACTGAGCATCCTCACATCAATTCAGAAGGTGCTATTCACCTAAAGAGATGTGTGTTTTCAGGATAAACTTCTTGCCGCATACATGGACACTCATTAGGCCAGCGACATATTTTACAAACTGTTTAATATCCAAAATCAAGGAGGAAGTCACAGTCAGGTGAATCTAGCTTGATGAAACTGACTCACGCTTGCACAAGCAGAAAGAATGCAGTTACATGGCGATGGAAAGATGGATGAACAAGTAAATGGACAGTCGTTGGATGTGTGGACACGGACATGCTAACTACAGTCAAGTAAGCGTTCAAGCAAAAACACACAACATAGCCCTGGATTGCTTCACTTGTTTTGTGGTATGTCATTTGAATGGAAATGATGTTGTAAATGATTTTGAATGGAAATCCTACTCTTTCCAGGCATACAAGGTTAACTTAGTATGCACTCAAATCACTTTCCAGTTTATTGTCAGAGGGGGAATTGAGCATGGAAATAAGGAGATGGGTACATAGTTAAAAATAATAAGGTAATATTACTATCTTACTGGGAATTTCCTGAAATATAATTCCTCAAACATTTCCGGATTTTTCCAAAGTGAAGAGAATGCTCCAGGAGGCAAAGGTAACCTGAATAAAAAAAAAAAACATGAATATATTCATAAAATCATATTAGGAATTTAAGCATAAATCAGTACATTTCAAAGTCTAGTGGCATGGCAGTAGAATAACCAAAGTTCCTGCTAAAACATGTTTGAAGCCAAGTAGGTGCTTAGTAAAATTCAATAGTGATATTTTGAAGCCAAATAGTGTTACAAATTTGTAATCGCTATTTACTAACCATGATCAACGTTAACTTAAATTTCCGTAACGGTTTTCGTTCCCTATACTTTGAGTGATGCTTTGTGGTTATTGCACTGTTTCCTTATCTGAAAACATACTTAAAACAATCTTAGAATACCTCTTAAAAGCTAATATTTTCATTTCAAAGAACGTAATGAGATTTCTCAAATATATATGGGGGAAATTTGCTCTGGCTGTAGTTTACAACGCTTTTTTTTTTTGCTTTTCACCATCTGTGGACTTCTTCTGCATTTTTTGGCCTCAGCCACTCCATGCGCTGGCAAAAGGGGCCTTTTTCTATCTTTCCTGTTTAGCCCAGTGAGTAAAGAACTAAATATACATGAAGTCAGAAGACTAGTCTGCTAATATGGAATGAGAAAGAAATTACATTCTTGTAATTTACGTGTAGAAGCACTTCTCGTCGAATTTCTGATATTCTCTCATTAAGATTATGTTTGTGATTGTTTGCGATTTCAGTATCCATAGTAGAGTGAAGAATTCACAGCGACTGAAACTACTCGGGCCAATGAATATACCTGTTCCAGTTGTGAGGGGAAATGGTCTGCAGTGGACTGAAGACAAGAATACCTGGAGTCTGACAAGTCCTTGCATGAGAAGTCCCCTTGGACTACTGATCGGAATGACAGTTTGCTTCGGTGAATTAATCGGCTTGGTCAAGTGGATATCACCAAACAACAACATTAAAGAGGGGGACTGGGTCACTTGGAACCAGTCCTGGAGATTGGAAGGTACACCAGTGGAGTGCTATCCTACCCATCTGAAAGCCGGCGACTCCACCACAGAGAGAAAAATACCCTACTGCACCCAAGTAACTGACTTCACCCCTGCCCAACCACCCTCCAGGAGCACTGTTGTAATGAGGCTCTCGAGTGAATATTCTTAATGTGCTACTGCCCACTATTGGTCTTTCGTTGTAATTAATATTTCATCAGGTCCATTCACCTGACATATTTATAGAGAAATAAATGCTACATAAATGGCACTTTATTGTTGCCTTCTGGGATTTTTGTTTAATATTTTACATGACTGTGGCCTAATGCATTCAAGGTAATGTATTCCTGTACAATAGTATTTTCTTCATTTTAGTTTCTTCCTACACGTTATTGTATCAGAAATAATCATGGATATCACTAATAGAACTATTTGCGTACCTTGTATTTCATGCTCTTGAGGGCGTCTCCGAAACTGGCTCAAAATTACATAATGCATAGTCATTTTACCTCCTTATACATTGTGGAACCTTTTTAGTTTAAAGTTCATAACTAAAATCAAGGTAATTCACAGGCAGATAAACTGCACAACTGCCCCTCTTTACTTTGCCAATTGGATTCTTCTATCTGGCTGAGCTCCGCCTAAGGTACCATTAAATTATACCAAAATACAATCCTTATACAAAACGTCCCTTGGCAGTGATGGTCACCAGACTAACCAGTGATAATTGTCTTACTGTGTTCATCAATGCAACTTAATTTCAATGCCAAAGGGCTGCCGAATAATTTGTCAACAGTGGACATCAGTGCTTTGGTAATTACAGTACTGCTGTCTACTGACACTCATCAATCAAATGTATATTAACTTCAAGTTTGATATTCACTAATTTCTTCTAATTCATTGCTTATGCAAGTTGTGGTATTTATACAGTTTGAACCTAGCCAGGAAGCAATAAAGTGCTGTACATTACACTGGAGTTAGAAGATGGAAAACAATCTACAAGATTGTATACATTAAGCGGGGAATATACAAAGGCATTGTATACATATATTGACGTCCTTGGCGTGGTTTCCCCTTTCTTTTTATCTCTGGCTCCTGTATTCTTGACTGTGTGCTGAATTCATTTTGCTGGTTGTGTTACTCGGGGGACTTTACCACTGCTAATCAGTGCTAAAGTGCAAGTCCTCCCTGTGTAAATTATAATTATGATTCATTATCCATGATTGGCATGCTTAATTTCTGATTTACTATCAAGTCCTAGTATAGTGCACCATCTGCGCCCAGGGCCTGTAACTCAAAATGCTACTAGTGGGCCTGCAGCACTGATTGTGCCATCCACATGTAAACATGATTCATACCTGCCACTGCAGTGTCTGTGTGTGCAGTTTTAAACTGCCATGTCGACCTGGCAAGGGCACCCACTTGCCAGGCCCAAAGCAAGCCCTTTTAATACATGTAAGGCACCCCTTAGGTTGGCCCAAGGTAGCCCCATTGGCAAGGTGCAGTGTATTGAAAAGGTAGGATGTGTACTAGTGTGTTTTACATGTCCTGATAGTGAAATACTGCCAAATTCGGTTTTTCACTATTGCAAGTCCTGTCTCTCCTATAGGTTAACATGGAGAATACCTGGAAATATCTCTTAAGTGTAATTTCCCATGGGGAGCAGATAGAGATCTGGATTTTAGGGTCTCTGAACTCACAATTAAAAAATGCAGCTTTTAGTGAAGGTGGTTTTTAAATTGATTATTTGAAAGTGCAACTTTTAGAAAGTGAGGATTTTCTTGCGTAACCATTCTGTGCCTCTGCCTGGCTGTGGATTAAAAGTCAGGGTCAGGATGAAAGTTGGGATGGTTGTGAACTCACTCTAGACAGTCACACAAAGGGAGCTGAGATGTGCCCTGCATATCCTGATGGGTCTTCCTGGGCTGGAGTGGTGGGAGGAGCTGACACTTGCACCTAATTAGGCCTGTGTCTGTCCTTACACAATGTAGTCTTGAATCCCCTAGAGTGTGTCTGGGAACAGGGCAGGAAAGGCAGGGTCTTGTGCACTACAAAGAATTTCTTTGAAGTTTGCCTACTTCAAAGGCAGAAATGAGTATTGGACCCAAATAAGTATTGGGCCCAAACCGCTAATTTTTTGAATATTTCTGGATGAAGAGTAGACTCTGCAAGGAGAAGCGGTGAAGAGCTGTGAGGAGGAGTACTGCCCCTTTGCTGTGTGTGCTTTGCTGGGTTGGCCTGCAGTTTCTGCTTCTGCTTTGGAGGGCACAAAGACTGGACTTTGCTTTGTATCCTGCTTGTGAAGTTACTCCAATGGTTTGGATTGAGTTTGCCTCCTGTTAAGAAGTCTCAGGGACATCAACAACTTCACCTGCCAGCCCCTGGGTTCTCTTGCTGAGGCCCTCAACTTGCAAAGAGGGACCCACCCCAGATCTTGGGCCCTTGGGAGTGGATTTTAGCATAAAACAAGAAGAATCAGGCACCCTGACTCCAGACAACTCCAGACCCGGCACCGCTACCTGCACCCGAACCCGTGGTTCCCGCTAAATTGTGACACCTCACCTTCCCGACTCCGTGTCACATCTTTGACTTTGCCTCGTTTCTAAGGTACTGTACCCGGGGTCCGTAAGACTTGGTGACTGGCATCGAACTCCCTCGAGAGTAGCGTTGGACTGCTGGTAACGACTCTTTTGCAACGCCGTGATAGCACCAGTTGGAGTTACTGTGCTTCTAAGCTTTTAATTGGGAATTTAATCTTTAAAAATGTACATCTTTGCTTGTGTGTGCTGGATTTTTGTTGTTTTGGTCTTGTTTTACTTAGATAAATATTGGCTATTTTTAAAAACAGTGTGGTGTCCATTTGTAGTGTTTTCATTGTGTTAATTCGTGTGGGTACAAATACTTAAAACATTGCCCCTGAGATAAGCCTGACTGCTCGTGCCCAGCTGCCAAGGGTGTGAGCAGGGGTTATCTTTGGAGCGTGATCCCTTTACCCTGACTAGAGGGAGGGTACCTTCTTGGACAAGGTGTAAACTGAGTGCCAACTAGAGACCCCATTGCTAACATTTATGCACAGTGTGATTAAGTGATTTGCCAAGATTCACACCAATCTGAGGTAAGCACAAATGCCAGGATTTGAACCTGAGTTTTCCAAAGTCGGCAGCTCTATCCACTAGGCCACGTCTTAGACCAATCCCTTGTAAACTAATTAATCTTTTCACCGACCTACTTTAGACTTAACCATTTTAACTCAGTCTTCGCCTTTATCTTCCATATTAATGAGAGTTACATATCTGAGTGCAGAGGCCCTTTGATTTTTTTCCCTTAGTTTGTATCCATGCTGAATTACTTGTGATAAAGCTAACTGGTGACAGAGCATGTCAGACTAGTGGACCATGTGCCCTGTGGAGTTGATTCCTGTACACAATCTTTACTCCTGCTAAGTATTACAGTTTTACCTTTGTTTCCCGATATTTATGCCTCTCCTATACGTGCAGTTATGTATTTGTTTGTACTGAGCTGGGTTCATTTCTGATATTGTTTTCACAGTGTAAACAAACCTTCATGCAACTTAACAGATCAGTATATCCTGGTTGCTCAGTGATTTCATCACAAATGTATAGGTTGCTTCTAGGGGTCTAGAGAATAGTGCAGTGGTAGCCCATTTAAGCACTCAAAAATGAAATTATCCATCAGAACTGAAAATGGCACGATTTTTACATTAATTTCCACAATGAGTGCTTGAACTCAGAACAACAAATCCATAAGCTTATTGTTTTTTAAATTCTCAACATGAAAATATCTGAAGTAGCAATCTGCAAAGTAAATCTTTTGAGTAGTAGACTGAAACCACTGTGTGTCCTCCTACCCCTTCCTACTTGTTCTTCAGAGACAGTGTTGGGTTCTGGAGAAAGAACCAAGGAAGAGAGCCTCAAAGGAACAAATGTGCTGAAAATAAAATATGCAAATAACTCAATATCATGCAAAAGGTCTATGAAGCAGACAAAGTGGGCACACATAAAATTAGTATGTCGTGTTCTTCAACTGGGCTTTTGGCCATGGCTATTGCAGACAATCGGCAAAAGTGAAATCCAGTGCACCTCGTGATTGGATAAGGACCTTTATTTATACCTTTAATTTAAAAACATTTTATTGTCTCTGCTTAAACAATGCAGATCATCATTGTTTTGTTGTGCCACGGTCAAGCGTTTCTCATAAAGGTGATTGTTGTGGCAGTAATTTGGGACTTGCAAGAGAATTTATCGTAATCAACACTATTAGAGAGACCATGGATGACGTTACTAAAGAACTGTCCTAAATAAATGATAGCAGGAAACTAAAATCTGACGAGCATCAAAAGAATTACAGTTATCACAGTGGCGCCCCCTGTAGGAGTGAAGTATTAGACAAGTAGTTCAGTCATATGTTTTCAAACCAATTTATCCTGCTATTCCGTCTATAAGTGAGTATTTCTATGGGGAACACACACCTAACACTATTTAAGTACTCCCACCCAATGGATATGTCACCATTCTTCCATACCAAAGTGAAGGCTACCCAGCCACCATTACAAGGACAATAGTAGAAGAAGCTAGACCTGTTGGAGTGAAAACATTATTAATGAAATTGTGATATTAAAATATAGTGTGAAATAACATATAATAAAAGGTTTACTTGAAATTGAGTATTAATAAATAAAACATGTAGCTGACATGGTGGAAACCATAAACAACATACATACATATGAAAATAACTGACTACTGAATATGTAATTTGTTTATTCATAATTAAATGTACTGAAAAATGAATTAGTATGTACTCAGAGGATTAATAGTTTAGATATTATGAAATGTTCTATTCTTCATGTTTAATATTGGATTAAAAGGGCCTCACGTTTTAGTAATTTTCCAGAGGCAATGTTTTAAAAATGTTAACACTGGAAAAGATGTTTCTCTAAGCATCCTATGTAGCTCACACACTTTAGAAAAGTTCTGTTTTTATGCTGTAACATTTGTTTGTCTTCCTGGGATGAGTTAATGTGTACCCAGGAACAATAGGCTTCAGAGCACATGTATAACCTGCAACAATTGTATTCTACTGCGGAAACTGGTGACTGCAGTGGGAGAAGATGAGCCAATCATGAATGCAGAAAATGAAGAAAAATATACTTCTGAAACGTGGATCAATAGTTATTGGCTGACCTAAACCACCCCACAGGCTGACCAATAGAAGCTTAGTTAGTTCCTTTCTAGGGTTTTAATATAACAAAGTGTAGGTGATGCAAGGGCAGTTCTTCTCAGTTCCTTGTAGTTCTCAGGTTTTTCTTTTACTCTGCTAATGAAGTGATGTGTTCCTTTTTCTTAGCTCTTTGCATATGATTCTGTCAGTTCAGATACATTAAGACCAAACATTACTGAACTGTTCTCTATTATGTCATTGCCCAATGAAGAGGACCAGAAGATGCTCCACTGCAGAAGACATTGCTGCTTGCTGATCCATTTAGGAGAGGTATAACCGAATGTGCATTTGTCTTCCTTGCAGATTTTTCATGTTTTCTCTCTTTAGAAACCCAACCGCTATTTTTGAATAGCACCATAGTCAGATGTTTTCTAAATTAATTTTTGTCTTCTTTTCTTTTTGCATGAAGCCCAAACATGCTTAGCAATTGGAGTAATAGTTAAGGATGCTACAATCTAAATGTAACTGTTTCATATAAATTGATTGTAAACAAATTCATCTGCAATTACTAAATGTACTCCATTTCTATCATTCATCTATTATTGTTGTTATTCTACATGGAGGCTCTTGAATGCTTGATGATAAATATTCTGTCTAGATTAAGATTCTTTCAAAGATTTGGTCTGCCTGTACTGTTTCTGTACTTCTATCATTTGGTCTTGTGTTTGATTTACGTGATTTTAGCATTGTTAATCTAAAAGAAAATAAAAGTTTGAACTTTATTAAATTGGTGTGGTGATTAATGGCCACATATGTCATGGTGCGTATAAATTACTGACTCTCCAAAATTGAAAATAATGTTTATTGATTTGATCTTATTGATGTTGAGTGTTAGGATGGTATCTCACTTCTGAGTCCAATTTGTGTCAACCTCTAAGGGACATTTATGGGTAAACTATATGTGTCACCTTATAAATAAATTATCAAAAATAATGTACGTCTGGAGGCGCCCACAGACCGCCAGCCCCAAGACCTCTGTGGGCCACTTCCTAGCTGACCCACAATGACGTAGTATTATTAAAGCTGTATATCTTCCACCAATATTTGAATATTCTATATTCATCCAGCATGGAGTTGGTCCTTTCCATGCAAGATAACCTGAGACATCAAGTAAAAGAATCGAATATTTTATTCAAGCTTTCAAGTGAGAGTTCCACTTAACTATAAAACTTCCCCATTTGACACTGTGATATATGGAACTGTGCAGAGCTAAGGGTTCTAGTGAAATAAAACATGCTTGATATCACGGTAGAGGGCACAAGGTTTCAGGCAATATGACCATGTAAATATAACACAATACGACATGGTCCACCCATTCCCAGTGCATATGCTCTAATTCAATAAGCCTGATCACAATTCCATCTGACCTTAGGCATTCTGTAATTGTTTCTTGTCTAGAGCAGTGTCTTTGCCTTCTCGACACCTTCTGTAAGTTAGCAAATGTAACATTACCATCTAGGGGGGTTATTACAACTTTGGAGGAGGTGTTAATCCGTCCCAAAAGTGACTGTAAAGTGACGGATATACCACCAGCCGTATTACGAGTTCCATAGGATATAATGGACTCCTAATATGGCTGGTGGTATATCCGTCACTTTACCGTCACTTTTGGGACAGATTAACACCTCCTCCAAAGTTGTAATAACCCCCTAAATGCCAGGAGCAGTATTTCAGTGTCTATGCTGAACAGAAAATAGTATGTAGTGAAGTGACTTGTACATGAATTTAGATTGCTTAACAAGCTCTCGCAGAAACTAAAGAAAAGTATGATGTCCCAGCAACACAGCTCCCACTGAAGTTTTCCCACAAACCATGGTCTCTGACACCAGTAGAAGCTCAGAGAAGAAGTCAATGTATGCCTGGGATACACAAAGTTGGGCTCAATTTGCTATACAAATTTGGAGTACAAATGATTCACAAATCACTCTTTTCTTATTTACCGGGACTGCCACAGAAGAAACTGCATATCCTCTTTACCAGTTTAGTGTCCGGTGTATGTAAACATGTAAACGCATAGTACAGATAAGGCATGCAGCACCAGGAGTGCATGCATACGGCTTCACAAAAAAACGTTGAAAGGTGAAACTGAGAAGTTACAAGACTGGAAAGTGATGAGAGCATGGATTTCCCAAAAGGAATCAGCTTGCGTGCAGGGTGTAAGAGTTGGATAACATTAGAAAGGTCTTGTTTTGTGAAGCTTCATAAACGGAATTTGCACTGGGGTGAATTCTTGGGTGTTGAACAGGTAATCACTATGCTCTCCTTGCAAACCAAAACCATTGTTGTAGGTTCACGAGTAGAAAATTAAACTGTTAACAGTTCACTGTCCTTTCCCGTGTGCAGTCCTCACACACAACAAAAAACAGAGGAACCGCAACGATGTGCCTCACCAGAATACATAAAGGCAGTGATGATCCCATTATGAACTGCTAGCTCAAAGCAGCTTCTAGTGAAGCATAGTACTAGTAAAAGACAGCCACACTTCTATGAAGTTATGGCATAGCTGCTCCACCTTTTGCCCCTCTGGTGGAGATGAGTCAGAATGCCAAGGAGCGAGGAAAATAACACAGAGAGATTTATTTATTTTTCACTACTTGTGTATTAAATCTGTGGAACCTGACTGGGAACTTTACCACTACTAACCAGTGCTACAGAGCATGTGCTCTCCCTCTGAAACATGGTATGATTGGATTACACCAGTTTGGTATATTTGATTTACTTGTAAGTCCCTTGTAAAGTGGTATACCATAGACATCCTGGGCCCGTAAACTGAATGTTACTAGTTGGCTTGCAACACTGATTGTGACACCCACAGAGGCAGCCTTTCAAGTTTGTCTCAGCCTTGCCACTGCATTGCCTGTGTGTGCAGTGTACTGCCACTGCAACTTGGAATTTAAAACTACTTGCCAAGCCTTAAACTCCGTTTTTATTAGACATAGGTCACTCATAACGTAGGCCCAAGGTAGCCCTATGGGCAGGGTGCTATGTTAGTAAAAGGTAGGATATGTATTCTTATGTTTTGCATGTCCTAGTAGTGACAAACAACCTATTTTGGTTTTCACTACTGTGAGACCTGCTCCTCCCACAGGTTAACATAAAAAAGGAGTAATGATAAATTCTACTTACTGGTGGAGTTGGATTTCACGTTACTATTTTAGAATTGCCACTTTTAGAAAGTGGGCATTTCTCTGTGCTAATAACTCTGGTGTTTGCAGTCTGTCTCCAATCTATGTCTGGCCTGGGTGACAGCTACAATTTGTGCATACTCTCTGAACAGCCACAACACAGGAAGGGCTGGGTGTGACAGGGGTTACATCTACATTCATCTGCATACTCATGGCCTTCCTGGGCTGGGAGAGGGAGAGGTTTGTTCATGCCTTAAATTTATATAGGTTGTGTCCAGCCCTCACACACAGGGCGGATTTACTCTCTACTGATGTCTGGAGCCAGAAGTGTGTTGAAATGAATTGCTGTGCACTTCAAAAGGTTCATTTGAAATCATCCCATTGATCAAAGACAATTTTGAGCATAAGTGCAGGGGGTCTGACACCATGATTTTCGACACTGCTTGGGACTTGTATTCAGAAGCTGCTTGCTCTACATTCTGCACATTGCCAGAGGACTGCTGTGCTGCCAGGAGGAACCACTATTAGGACTTTCTCCTTTGCTTTTCTTAGTTGTGCTGGCCTGCTTGCTGTTGGACTGCTGGAGGGACTACCACTTTGTCAAGGACTCTTATGTGCTGGCCTGCCCACCTGCTGCTCCCTGTGTGCCCCCTGAAGTGTTCTACAAAGTGCCCAGTGCATTATAAGGGCAGTTTATTCCTTTCTGCCTGCCCTACAAGGTGCAGTTGTAGTGCTTCATTTTTGCTCCAGACCTGAAAAGTGGGCACTCCTCAGGAAGAAGTTTTCAAACAGCACGGGGTGAGCGCTGCTTAATGTCCTGGACTAGTGGAGTGCTTTATTTTCCCTGCCTGAGGCTTGGGTTTGTAGCAGTGGATTCTACAGTGAAGCATGCGGTGAGCGCCTGGCCCTCCTCCAGCCTGAACTGCGAGCACTGTGGGCATCACCGGGCAGTGGGATCTACCCTACATAGTCGCGCTTTGCAAAACACTGAGCCCAGCTAATTGTTGCCCAGGCTGGCTCTGCCTCATAGGAATCTCCCATATTTTAGACGGTGTGCCTCGTATGAGAAGCCTGCTGACATCTTGTGGGCCCAAGGGAGTGTCAAGGGTGAGTCGGGCCTGAGGGAGTTTGGTAGTTGTATGCCACTCCCTTCATGGGCAGCTCTAGGTTCCTAAAGGAGGACCGCAGCCTTCAGAGCCCCAGCACCGGTGGCTTCGTGCTTTCCACGGGTGGCCAGGCAAGACCATGGAAGATCTCCCATGCCCACCTTTCAGCCGTTACTCCTGTACTTTCCGTAGAATCACTGCATGTTCGCGAACATCTGCCCCTTTGTAATTTCTAAACATGGGGGGCCCAGTGAGGTCTCTTTGCCCTCATCCAGAGTGTGTGCCTTAACCCGTTGGGACAAACCTTGGGGGCATCTGCTTGGTGGTGGCCTTATGGCATGGGTCCTCAACGGAGGCTTCACCGAGCAGGAACTTGCCAAAGTTAGAGAAATTAACTGTAAATGACCGTATTATATGTAGTAGGCAGGCAGATGCTTCTGTGCGTTACATTTTATTCATAAATGGACCCGATTCAGTTAGGCCCATAGGGGTTACCATAACCCTGGTAGGAGAAGTGCAGGTGTTCCTGAATCCAGGGTTATGTATGGTTAGTGAAGTGCTTTTCTATTACATTTCCTGCACTACTGTTAGGATGTATGTTGTTTTAGCCTTCTACAGGATAACGAGGACCATCTAAGTAATTGCATAGTAGGCACAGTGTATATGATTCATGTTGGTTTCTTCTTGTTTATGTATAATAAAATATATATTTTTATATATGCCTATATGGAGTCTTTTTTTGTGGTGTGGTGTTACTGTGTGTGGGTGTTACACAAATGCTTTATACATTATCCCTGATGATAAGCCTGCCTGCTCAGCACCAAGCTAGGAGAGGGTGAGCACAGGTTATTTTTGGTGTGTAACTGACTTGCCCTGACAAGAGTGGCAGATTCTGACTGGCTTAGGTATTAACCATATCCAACCAGAAACCCCCTATTTAACAGAACCCTAATGCTAATAGTAGCATGAATATCTAACAATATACCAATAAGACAACTCCATGTGAAAATCTCCACCTCTCACACCATCCTATGACTTAAACCTGTCTTGATACCCTTCAGAATTGGATGCCTTGCACTAAGTACAACATCCTGTTCATCAACAGTATGTAACAATAACAAGTTCACAACTGTCTTTAAAAATTAACTTGGATGTGTTCAAACCCCTTTTACCACTGCCAAGAGGACACAACACTGAAAAACAAGATCAACTGTTTTTACCTTTCACACCGACAGAGAAAATCAAAATAGAAAACTCTCTGTCATGAAGAAATGCACACCTACCTCCCACAAATTTACTACAGAACAACAGTTCAAGCCTAGATAGGCAGTTCGGGCTGGACTGGTCCCAAGGAGAACAGGGTCAAGACTGATTTGCATATGGCTGGGCCCAAATTGGGGTGGCATGGTAAGCAAAGGAATTGACGGATTAAACCCAGACCTGTGACTGGTGGTGAACGTTTGATTGGCTCCCCATTCTGTCCATCATTTGTATTCGTTTGTTTTTGTTGCCATAAGTGTGCCGGGAATGCCCAGACGTAGGTCCTGGGCTCACTCTGCCACTGGATGCAAGCTAGCCTGGCTGATGAAGGGTGATACACTGAAACCGGTTTCAGGATGCTTGTTTCTGGTCCAGGGAGCACCTGGCCTGGCAGTTCGGCTGGACTGTTCCCATGGGGAACAAGGTCAAGACTGATTTGCATATGGCTAGGTCCAAATTGGGGTGGCATGGTGAGCAAAAGAATTGATGAATTAAACCCAGATCTGTGACTGGGGGTGAATGATTGGTTCCACATTCCGTCCATCATTTGTTGTTGGTTGCTCTTGCACCTAGATAGAGACAATGCCTTGCTCTGTGGTCTCCCTAACACTGTGTTGGTTCAGTTGAAAGACCTAAGTATGCCAGCATGCCTCATCAAAGGCCTAAAGAAGTTTGAGTATATCACTCAAAACATTGAGGAAACCCACTCTAGTTATGCATCAGCTCCAGGTCAACCTGCATCACAAACAAAGCCATGCGAATCTGCACCACTCCAGACCTGTCAGAGAAATTAGTTAAATCAGGGGGAGTGTGCCTGACCAAAATCCAGGACATAGACAGTCTGGAAACAAAACAAAAAAAGTGCAACAAAAACAGAAGGCAAGCCTTCTTCATTTGTTTTCTCAGGATTTGGAACAACATGCTCATTAACATCAGCGCTGCACCAACCTTTCTGCTAATCAGAAATGAGCTCAAGACCTACCGCTTCGAAAAATACTACATCGCCTGTCGATAGGATTTACCACCCACAAACATCCTGCTTCAATGTAAACAATTGTGAATCATAACTAAGTGCTCCCCAGGATTGTGAATTAAGGGAAGAAAGCCCTCAACATCTTGTACATCCTTTTTCACTCCCACCCACAGGTTCCCCAGCCTTTGTGTGTGTCATGAGAGAAGATCCAATTGGTCGCCACATCCTGGAACTTAGTTATGACTGGTAGAATAAGGCAAATTCACAGTTTATGGGATGATTACTTCCTCCAAAGGAGCTTTACACTAGCCTGTCTATGTAAGGGTAAATCCAGTGACTCGGAGCTGACAAGGGCTCCATTTACAAACGCATTCTATACTAAATATTGTGTCTGTGAAGATAACTTCTAGTCATCACAGCATAGCTTATTGAAAGCTTTACTGTGTAAAAAAATAGGAAACATGGCTTTACAAATACTACCAATGCACCTGCTCTAAGAATTAATTGTGAACATTTATCATAAAGTATAGAAGGTACAGTTAAGATAGAGGATGAGAGCTTCCCACTGATGACCACTCCTTCATCCATGTCTTGTTCCTATTTTTTCTTTGTTTACACAATGTGCTTGGGGGTGGGGAAATGTTCTGTGTACATTCCAGCCAAATAAGCCACTGGATGGTTCACACACTGATCTTCTGTACTCAGACAAAGGTCTCTATTGTTGGAAATAACTATGTTTTACATGGTGTACATCTAGATGGTTGACATGACTGTTGTTGCTCATTAAAGAACTCTGTGACCTTTGCCCCTCCTAACCAATGGTAAAGATGTTATACTCCTCCTTTCAACAAGATGAAATTGATATACTCTAATTGTTAGACCCGACAACCTTGGGTGGTACACCCACCAAATATTTTGTCTTCACCCCTACTGTTTTGCTGAAGTTATTTTTGTTGATTGTAGATCTCTCTACACTTTACCACTGCTAACACGCTCTAATGGGTTTGTGCTCTCTTCTTAAACATTAATTTCAAAGACAACAAAACCCCTAGGAACAATAACTCCCAACCATTCAATCCTCATCCATATACACACATCATTACCCTTCACTTATCACAAAAATAATTAATTACAAATACCAAGTATATATTTCTCTTTATACACAATTTATAACATCCCCCATCATATCACAACAAAAAAGAATTAGAAGAGAAGCAAGTACAAAAGATATAAAGTGCTTGTGTTTATAGTAAAGAATGAGAACTAATAGATTTCCCATCAAACCATTCCAGAAATCATTCTCTTAAGAAAATATATACATTATAAAATACAGCCTGTTGGCTAATCCTTAAACCACATCAAATCATAATATAATTTCTTCAAACAGAATTATATCCTCCAGTTTTTTTGAGGAGGATATTGAGTCACGGATTTAATTAGTTTTGGTTTCAAAATATTTGTCAACTTTTTCTCTCATTTTCAAAATAGGTGTCAGATTTTTCTTGTATTGTGTTTTGACTTTATTTCTGGTTGTGTACTGTATAAGTACTTAACACATTGCCTTTAAGTTAAGTCTGACCGTTTTTGTGCCAAGCTACCAGAGGTTTAGGCACAGTTTAATTTAGTAAGTCTTGTGGTTCACCCTGACAGAAATTGTGGTTTCCTCTTGAGCAGGGTCCCCCGTCAGTCAAAAACCCAAATTTCCTGCAATGACTTATCCCTAGATTGAAGTGTATTTTCTTTTTTTTTTTTTTTAAACAAAAACAGTAGTGTTCGGTGAGGACAAAAAATTAGAAGAAATTAAGTTTGTTAAAATAGTTTTTCAATTTTATTTTAAACGTAGTGATAGTAAATTGTTAGTTGAATTGAAAGAGGTTTAGAAAACAATGAAGAGAATATTGCTACTATCCTTCAATGGTAGAGAAATCCATTAAAGGTTTTTCTTGCACCAACGTTGAAAAAAGGTATTCCTTTTTATTTTTATGGACTTAGTATGCCAGATCATGTATAAGGTAAGGCTTTCCAAATAAGTAGGCACTGATTTAACAACTGGATAAAGACAATAGCATTTTGTAAGCCTGTATGAGATGTGTAGTAGAATGGATGAAAAAAAATGCTTGTAAGTAATCTACATCTGTTATACTCCATCAATAGACCCCATTAATCACCTAAGCAAACCACTAGTTTACCAGGGTAACAGTCGTATTATACTTTACATGATCTTCCAACTCATAAATCATCGTTTTCTGTTTGTATTATACTTTACATGATCTTCCAATTCATGAATCATCTTTCTTCTTTAGTGGGATCTCCCTGCTCACTTTTAGCGACGGATGAGAGGAAAAAGCTGAAACTGCATATCTGCCAAACCTTTCAAACCCACCCCAAAAAATACCACATATCCTATTTGCATCCCTTTCAGCGAGATGCTTGTAACACGCCCATCACATTTTATATATTCAATTTATATGCACGCTCAAACAAGGATAAAGGGGTCCAGACTCTCTTGTGTAGTTACTCAAAAGTGACACCGCCTCACCTCTCAGATCAATGATGGGCGAAACAACCTGCCAACTATCCAGCAAATGCCACACAAAATTGAT